>NW_007726457.1:72141-97732 GCF_000696425.1 Galeopterus variegatus
TGGGGAAAATAGTATCAACAAACTTAAGAATATAAAGAGATTAAAATGTAAAAGCCCTAGTATGGAGCACTATGCATTTACTGTGAACCGTTTAGACATCTATACAGCATTAAGAGGTATATTGCATCTGTTGAATGTTAAGTGCACTCTGTTTTGTCAGTGAGTTCAAGCGGCCTCCCAGTCAGTATGGGAGTGCAGAAGTGGTGTTTGGTAGTCCTGTCTCTAGGTTTGTACTACGTACTTGAGCTTACAATTTTTATTTTTCTTTGAAAAGATGTAGAATGCTCTCATAGAAAATTCCTTTCCCAAAACAAATTTGGGCGAAAACAGTAAGGACCAAAAACATTGAAAACAAACAAATACAAATGCAGAGGTTGTTTTTTTTTTTTTTTTTTTGCTTAGCAATATTTAATTTCACATTTTGATTTAATTTTTCTCTATATGCTTATTAATTTGATACTTTTTATGGTAGATATATTTTGAATAATATATAAAGTAACTGTAGATGATGACATTTTCAATCCTTTTAAGGGAAATGTGCCATTCTGTTTAATTTCAAAATTGTCTAAATAACCATGAGATTGTCAGTCTGCATAGTTTAGACTTTAAGATTGCATTTAGTCTTTGAATACTTTCTTTTCTGTGAAACTTCACAGTTCTAAAGTCTCATAGGTGGTAACAACTTTGGTTCTCACTTTCTACAGACCCAGTTATACATGCATCTGACAAACTACTCTGTGAACAAGCATAATGAACGTTTTGAACGGGATGAAACTGAAAACAAAGGCAGCAAACGTTCCATCAGATGGTTTACAGAATTTCTACAAGCAAATCAACATGATGTTGCTAAGTTTTGGAGTGATATTTCAGTAAGATTATACCATTCCACAATTATAACTGTCTTTCCTCAGCATTAATTTAAAGCACCATCAGGTATTTTAAATAAAGAACAGATTACATAAGGTTGGGCAGATAAAGAGCATTTTCATGAAGGAAGTGGAACTTGTGATGGACCTTGGTAAGTAGGATTTTTAGTGTTAGGGATGGGAGAGAGGGAGTTCTAGGTGGAAGCGAAAGCATAAGTAAAGGCGTGGAGGTATGAGAATCATGATATGTGGTGCAGGTTGTCACATAGAGTATGTGGAAGATTTGTGAGGGCCCATGGCTGAAAAGGTATGTGGGGACAAATTTTAGGTCTGAAAAGCAATGCTTAACTTGGTAGGCAATAGGGATACATTTGGTTTTTAATGGAGGAGAGTAATATGACCCAAAACTATGCATTTAAAAGATAAATCTGAAAATAGGTATAAGATAGATTAGAGGAAGACAGAGAGTAGGTAGAGAGGGCACATGGAAGGCTCTTGTGGTATTTTAAGTCAAAAGAATGGTCTGGATTGAACCACAGTTAAAGAGGTGACAATGAGGTAAACACTGGGATTAACTGAATGTCCAAGATGGGGAAGAAGTATTCAGAGACCCCTCTGAAGTTTTAAGAAGGAATTGTAGGGAGAATGGGTGCGTCATTATCTGAAATGGAGTATGAAGGAATTTATTTTTAAAAGATGTAGAATCTGGTTTTGAAGATGAAGGCAAAGTGTTCTATTTGTTTATTTGTACATTTGTTAATTCAATAAATGTTGAACTGGTAGTATAAGCCTGTCTTTGGTTGATAATTTGAAGATTTGTAAGACATAGCTCCAGTCCTCAAAAATCTTACAGTCTAGTAGGAAAAACCCACACATAAACTGTTAATAAAATGCAGTGTAGCAACTGCAACAACAGAGACATGCATTGGATTCTGTGGGGATGTACAGGAAGACCACATATAGTAACTTGGAGTGGATAGGGATAGGAGGGGGAACTTCCTGGGGACATTGATACCTAAACTGAGGTTTTTAAAGTCCATGAGACTATGATGATAAGCTCCACTTTTGGTATGTTGAACTTGAAAGGCTGCCTCAGGTAGAAATATTAAGGAGGCAGTTAAAAGTGCATATCTGGGGTGCAGTTGGTAATTAAGCCATGGCACTGGATGGAATTCCAAATGGTGATGGTAAAAGATAAAAGGAGACAGATGTGAGAAGATAACCGTGGTGAAGCTGATCAACCCTAGCAGAAGCATTAAAATTTTATTTAAAGTTAGAGGAGTGTGTCTATTGAAAATATTTAATATCATTAGGGCTATACAATTCAAGTTAGCTTTCTTTGGGGGACAAACAATATATAATTTAAATAAATCTCTCACAGAAGATGGCCACAAAAATTGAGAGTTGGTTGAACTTGTTTCTCTCTAATTGAGAGGAACAGAGAAAAATCAGCATCGTTATATTTATTCTTTTGTTGATTATTTTGTTGGTTGATCTTTTTACCTTACTTTCTATATCACAGGTTGTAAATCCAAAGGTCTTTAAGTGTCAGACAAGTAAGAAAGAGTGGAGTGGTCTGAATGAAGACAATGGGGTGTGCTGGGAGCTGTGTTAATTTGAAGTGCCTAAGGGGTCTGAAGGGGTAGTCACCACTCAGCACCAGCTTATAGGTACCACATGATGTTTTGGGCCTGGTGTGGCTCATTCTTGTAATTTATTAATGGAAGACATAAATGATTTATAAATGTCAGCAATGGATTCAAAAATTTGAAAAATGTTAGGGCTCCAACATGTTGTCTGGATTTGGTCAGATGTCCACCAATTTGTTGACTTTGCACTATATCTTCCTGAGACACTAACTACATCTAAATAAGAAATTTGATTACAACAATGCTGTGTTTATTTTATTTAACTATTTATTTTATCATGGCCAATTTTGTGGAAATTCCAAAAACTATTCTAATAATGACAGTTTACTGTAAGAGTGGGTCAGAAGCATCAAAGTGGTAAAATTCGTTATTTTTGCACAGTAGCTCATTGATGGAAGATCATACCTGATGATACTTGGATGATTTAATGAATGGGTCATTAGATGAATAGCTTACGGGGACCAAGAAAGTTTTATATACCCTCTGACATTCTTTTCTTTCTTTTTTTTTTTCTTGACTAAATTTTTAACTTCTGCATGTGTTTGTTCTTTGGGGAAGTCTTTGTGAAAAGGTGGAACCCGTTGGGCTGCCATGGTGAGGAATGGATAGAGAGAATCAGTCAGAGAGTAAAATGAGCATCATTAGCTTTATATACATTGATTTTAAGTAGTACTTTCCCTGCACAATTAAATTAACGGAAGGTATACAAGCAAGACTAATATTAATAAGAAGGTATAGAAATTTACTTTTCTCTTAGAACCTAAAGTATAAATTTTAGATATGACTCAAACATAGCGCATGTGGGCCTATTAAGCTCTGACACATTTCATGATTTTTGTCTATAAGTGGGTAAATTTTACATTCTTCACAGCCACATTAGTTAGAATGTCTATTAATAATCTGTAAATAACCAGTTATATAGTAACCAATAAATTTTTAACTTTTCCAAGCACTGTTACTGCAATTATCTTATCAAACTCTCTGTATTTATGTAATTACTTGAAACTTTGCTTTCTTTATGAAGAATTGTATATGCTTTATATAGATATCTGTTTAAGGTGAATCAATGGGATAATTTGCTAGCCAGTTCTTTAACCGGCAGTACTCTCTTCTCAGATAAAACTTATGAACTACAAAATCATTACTGTACAAGGAAACTGTCAAACTCTCTGTATTTATGTAATTACTTGAAACTTTGCTTTCTTTATGAAGAATCGTATATGCTTTATATAGATATCTGTTTAAGGTGAATCAATGGGATAATTTGCTAGCCAGTTCTTTAACTGGCAGTACTCTCTTCTCAGATAAAACTTATGAACTACAAAATCATTACTGTACAAGGAAACTCTATTCATAGATTCTGTCTTCCCAGCCCTTTCAAGCTTTGTCTAAGTGGAGGTTCCATAATGTTGTTTGTGAAATAATGTACTCTCCTTGCAATTTTCCTTCCCTATCATCCCATCCCAATCTGGGTGGGGCTAGCATATGCTCCTGCCCCTACTTATCTAATGAATAGAAGCCACTTATTAACTTTTATTTTGATTATTTGTTTACGAATATTTTTGAGCATCTGCTAAATTCCAGATACTATTGTAGGCACTGGAAATGTGATTGTAAATAAGACAGACAGGACCCTACACTAACAACAACAAAAAAAATCAAATGGTTATATGCTGTGTGTAGCGATGCAGTAAGGAATGATGGGTGGCTGATTTTAATCTGGGGGTCAGGGAAGGCCTCTCTCAATATCAAAGAGCCAGACATGGGAATATAGGGGAAAGAGTGTTCCAGGGAGAAGGAATGGCTAATTCAGAGGCCCTCAGGTAGGAGGAATTGTCACTCATTTGAGGAACCCAAAGTAACTAATCATGCCTGGAGTGTAGTGGGTAGGGGAAGAGTTGGATGAAAGGAAGTTAGAGCGGTGGCAGGGGCTAGATGACATAGAGTTTTGTAAAACTGGCCAGGATGCTAGTTTATAGGCTAGGTCATATTTGTACATATATAAATGAGATACAAAGAAATAAGGCATTTTTACCTCTTTTATCACAACCTTTATAGGAATTGGTGGTAAAGACCTTGATTGTAGCAGAACCTCACGTGCTGCATGCATATCGAATGTGCAGACCTGGTCAACCTCCAGGAAGTGAAAGTGTCTGCTTTGAAGTCTTGGGATTTGATATTTTGTTGGATAGAAAACTAAAGCCATGGCTTCTGGAGGTAAGGAGTTCTTTAAGAAGAAAGAAGTTATCACTGTTCTTATGTATTAAAACAAATGCTTTCTAAATGTGTGCTTGGCACAGTTGTTCCATTAACTGACCTGAATGAGTCCTGAATGGAGTATGGGGGATGAAGAGAATGAAAATTCGGGGAATAGAACAGTTTTAAGACTGAATCAATGTGTTTATTACTTTTCCCAAACTAGCATTGAGTGAATTTCTAGGCCAGGAACTTTGAATGTAAGTGTGGATCTGTTTTTACTGATTTGCTCCTGACATTCTCTACTATTTTCTCAACCTCATGGCTTCTACCACTTCGTGAGTTCTGGATATTGTCTTTCCTCTGTCTGGGTGCCTGGGCTTCAGGACCCTGCCTTCAGTGTGTTTGCTCTTCAAACTCTTTTTTTTTTTTCCTTTTTGTCTTTTTTCGTGACCGGCAACGGATCGCAACCCTCNCTGCTCTTCAAACTCTTTTTTTTTTTTTCCTTTTTGTCTTTTTTCGTGACCGGCAACGGATCGCAACCCTCGGCGTTGCGCCCGCACCTCACTCAGCCAGTGAGCAGCCGGTCTGTATGTGGGATCCGAACCCTCGGCGGGAGGGCGCACTGTAGCAGTGCGCCACCGGGCCGGCCCACTTCAAACTCTTTAAGAGGAGAAAGGCTCCAATTTGTTTGTCAATCAGCATTCAATATCCAGTACCCCAGGTGGCATAAATTCTCCCTTAAGACCATATTACATGTCTGAGGCTCTCCTCATGTTCACCCTGGCAATTGTATGCCTTTGGGTTTGCTGCCAATGCCTGGTATGGTCAGAGTTGTTATTTTTCTTTGATTTAAAAGGTCACTTAACATTTGGTAAATATGTAATAATGTAAAGAAGAAAATAAAAATTACCTCTATTTAAGATTTTTGTATCTTTTCTGCCAATCATATTTATATTTATATTACCCAGAAAAAACCTTAGAAGTCCTGTGGTACAGTAGTGCCCCCCATCCAGCAATTCCCTCTAAGCTCCCTGATCTGGGGCCACTGAAATACTGTATTTAGGAAACTTAATCAGGAAAGTAGCACATATCTAAACAGTATTTACTGAATTAGTTACATTTTAAGGAATATATTGTTATAGAAGATGTAATCAACAACTACCTTTCATTTAAAATTGATTCTCTTTTTGTTAGCGATTTAGAAGTCGGAAGTTACATGTGTAATATCAAGGTTTGCATAAGCAAATTGAATGAGTGATAGGTGAGATCAAGATATTCAAAATATATATTTTTCAGAATGAACATTTTTCTAATTTGGGGGCCAAAGATTGTGTGTGTTTGTATGTGTGTGTTCATCCACTGTGAGCAAATAATGTGTATTATATCTCCAAGCAAATACAGTTCTCTCTGCTGGGTGTTCAAATTTTGCTCCAGCCTGAGTCCTAGAAATAACATAAATATGAGTTTTGTTTACCTTTTGCTTCCTCCACTTCTTGGCTATGAAAACACTTGAGTATGCACTCTGTATCCTTCATCTTACTAAGTCCTGAGATTTTCTTCTTTAGATTTACTACTTTGCCTAAGGTAATCCTTTCCTTTTCTTAGCTGTATTTGTTCTGCCCCTGCTACTTTGTTTTTTTATCTTTGATGGGGTGGGAAGAAGTGAAGGCATATGCATGAGGACAAACTAAAAGAAGGGCAGGGAATAATGACTTGACAGATATTTTAGTTACCTTTTTAAAAAATGCATTTGCCTAACTGGAACTTTCCATTAGCTTACTAAATCAGAATTAACTGAATGGTTGAATTCTGTCTTTTTTTAAAGGCTCAAAATACCATTGTTTGCATTAATGTTTCTTCATTCTTTATTTTCTCCATCATTTCCAGATTAATTCAAACTGTTAAAAAAACTCCACAGTTAACCAACAGCTGTGGATAATGAACATTTATTATATTAAAACAGTGAAAAGACTCAGATTTTTCTTTTGTATTTTGCTCCCAGCTGAAATGGTAATGGTTCTAACGTACATTGTTAAAAACTTTTGGCGCCACCAAGTGGAGTAAGGCAGAAGATGCTTCTGAGAATATGATAACTTCTAGTTAACTAGAATAGATGGTTGGTAATGGCAAAATTGCAGAAATTTTCAAGCACGGAAAACATTTTTAGGGAAAAAATGGAAATTGAGTGGAGTATGAATAAACTGCCAATACTTTACTGTGAAATTAAACAAGGACCTACTAAGTTACAGTCATTGTGCTAGATGGTGGGGATACTAGAATAATAAGACAATACCTGCCATTGTCTAGTGGGGATTCAGATGTGAGTTTTATGGCAATAGTTGTAAGTATTAGTAAGGTAACAGGGACATAGCACAAACAATAGAGGGATTAGTCTCTGTGTACGTGTGGATATTTGAGAGTTAAAAAAAAATCTTTGCAAAAGGCACATCTGAGCACAGTTTTTAAGGCTTTAGAAGGTGGGGTAGGGGCCAGGAGCTGGGAGAGATAAGGTGGGGGTATGGGAAGGCTACAGGGCAGAGGGAACAGCACTAATTTGGGAGCCCAGAATCAATTATGGGAACTTTGATATGTACAGGAAATGATTGCGCTTGTTTTGATAATAAAACTGTGTTTTGGACAGTTAATATTTACTAATTTATTTTCTAATAATTTTCATTTTTGTGTGCATTTACAAGCTGCTGAACTTTAAGACTCTAAGATCTGCTGGGTTTTTATCTGTTTTAGAATCAGGGTAGGAAATAAGAACAAAGAAGTCATCAACATTGCAGACGAGAATTGTGGCTGAGTGCAAGGCTGTCTAATTTTTAGAGTTCCTTCTGTCAGCCATTTATGGTTCTTCTTTTATTTTTTTCTTTACCTTTCTCATAAAACAAACAAAGCAAACTGAGACAAGGATCACCTAAACTGAAAAAAAGTTTTTCTGCCTTTCCACATATTGGTTTATCTTGTGTGGGTGTATTTCTTCATGGACTAATTTCTTTTATATTATAGTAGAGGGAAGAATCTGAAATAGGCAAGAAAAATGGATCTGAGGTTCTTTTATACCAAAATCTCAGTACCATCCTGGGAGAGGTATATACCTGACAGAAGTCCAGATTGCAATTTGGAATGGAACATTCCAAGGAATTCTTTAAAGACCGATAACATTTCCAGTGAACCACTTAATCCTTAGTTCCTAAATGTCTGGTTTATTTTATAATCTTGTCACATGTAGTAGCAGAACTATCATAAATTGTATTACAAATGTCGGAGATTTGAATCAGTGTGGTTGAAACTTTTTTCATATAAAATATATTACTCTTTCTCTGCATTGTAAGAGGAAGTGCTTAGAGCTTCGAAGTAACAGTCTAATAAACTTCCTTTTTCAAATGAGCTAGAATAAATGGATGTTTTTGCAATTTTCAAGTTATTTTCTTCTCCTTGAGACCAAATCACAAATACAGGAATATGTTCATCACTTTCTAAATCAGAAATCAATAAAGGAGTCAAAATACAATATGGCATGTCTCTATAAAAGAAGTACCATGCATCGATCAAAATGATCGCACGATGAAAGATTTTCATGATACATTAAGAGAAACACTTGGATTATAAAATAAAGTATGGTTAGTACAGACATGTATTTGGAAGGTAAAGTGAATGTCTTAAATATGTATGCATAAAAAATACTGGAATACTATTTACCAAATAGTTAACAATACACTAGGTAGTGGGATTACAGGTGATGTTTTGTTGTTTGTTTTGCTTCTTTTTTACTAATTTTTCTGCAGTGAAGCTGTTCTATGTTTGTAATACAGATATTGTATTTCTGGATGATTTGTTGAGTATAATGTGGTATTTTCTTAGGTGCCAGTTGTAGAATACATGCTATCAGTTGTTTTGTTTCTTGTGATGATGGATTTGTATAATTATAACTGTAGCATACACTTTTTTTGTTTAGATAGCTTGAGGGGCTAGCCTGAGTTGGTGGTCAAGAAGCTAAGCTATAGTTTTGAACTCAGCAGTGTTCTCACCAATTGATTTAATTGATTAAATAATTTTCTTAAACGCCTGCTATTCTAGTTACATTTTTATAACAACAACAACAACAAAACCCAACAACAAAGACAGAACAAAAACTCCAGCTTATAAAGTGGTAGACTATTGTATAGTGGATTTTAAAGTATATACAGTTATTTCTTATTTTTCACCTTAATGAATTCCTGGAAATGATGTCAGAAAGTAGAATAGCCACAAATGGCTCATTTATTATCATTAGTTATCATGAAGTTAGAAAAGCTCATAGAGGTTAGTCTGCAGTTACCCTTACGGGTATCTTTTGAGTAATATAGTCAATGCCCTTTGAAATGAAAATTGATGAATTGTTGTTTGAACCAGGTAGAAATAGAAAGTAACAAAATTTATTTTTGGGGGCAGCAGTAGTAGTGAAAAGAAGGCACTGATAGTTTCTAAAGTATATAATTAGTACTATGTTGGAAACATGAATATTGCCTTTTTGTCAGATAAGTCCCTTTTTAACTTTCTTAAACTTAAAATCTAGAGCACATGGGGCAATGTATTGGAGAGAGTAGAAAAGAGAGGGATGCCAGATAGTGTTGACAGTGAAGATCCTGAACTAAGGCATCAAGGGGAAGGAGGTGGTGCTAACAGTTAGTTCCTTGCAATTCCTTGACCTAGAGTGATGGAGAATGGAGGTGTGACAGTGGTAACTGGGCCATCTACTGTACAAAGTTCTGAGATTTGTTGTAGAGTCCTTCCACTGGCTGGAGATCCCAAATGTGCATATGAACAAATATGTATTGAATATTTATTGACCTTTCAGCATTTGGCTAATCTCCTTGTTTTCTTTTATTATTATTTTATTTTTTTAATTAAATTTTTATTTTAACATTTATTAATGCTTTGTAAATTTTAGATTAATCGAGCCCCAAGCTTTGGAACTGATCAGAAAATAGACCTCGATGTAAAGAGAGGAGTGCTGCTAAATGCACTGAAATTACTAAACATCAGGTAAAGTATTTCTTCCATATTGTGGAACTTTTTCTCTACATTTGGCAAATAGATGAATTATTTGTACATGAATTGGCTTGTAATCTTTTGTATTTTTGTATTTTGTATTTTTCAACATACACAAATCAATAAATATAATGCAGCACATCAACAAAAGCAAGGACAAAAACCACATGATTATCTCAATCAATACAGAAAAAGCATCTGACAGAATTCAGCATCCCTTCATGATAGAGATCCTCAACAAATTAGGTATAGAAGGAAATTATCTCAGCAGCACATCAACAAAAGCAAGGACAAAAACCACATGATTATCTCAATCAATACAGAAAAAGCATCTGACAAAATTCAGCATCCCTTCATGATAGAGATCCTCAACAAATTAGGTATAGAAGGAAATTATCTCAATACAGTAAAAGCCATATAGGACAAACCCACCACCAAAATCATCCTGAATGGGGAAAAATTGAAAGCATTTCCTTTAAGAACAGGAACAAGACAAGGATGCCCACTCTCATCACTTCTATTCAACATAGTATTGGAAGTTATTAGCCAGAGCAATCAGGCAAGAGAAGGAAATAAAGGGCATTCAAATTGGAAGAGACGAAGTCAAATTGTCACTGTTTGCAGACGACATGATCCTATATATGAAAAAACCCCATAACCTCTATCAACAAGCTAGAGCTCAGAAACAAATTCAGTAAAGTCGCAGGATGCAAAATCAATACAGAAAAATCAGTAGCAACAGTTATACAACAGCAACGATCAAGCAGAAAAAGAAATCAAGAAAGCAAGCACATTTACATTAGCTACCAAAAGATTAAAATACCTAGGAATAAATTTAACCAAAGAAATGAAAGATCTCTAAAATGAGAACTGCAAAACACTGCTGAAAGAAACTAAAGAGGACACCAGAAGATGGAAAGACATTCCATATTCATGGATTGGAGGAATTAATGCTGTGAAAATGCCCATCCATTACCCAAAGTGATCTACAGATTCAATGCAATCTCCGTCAAAATACCAAGAACATCTTCACAGAAATAGAAAAAAAAAATTTTCACATTCATTTGGAACAACAAAAGACCCTGAATAGTGAAAGAAATCCTAAGCCCTCCCCCCCAAAAAAAACCAGAGGCATTACATTACTTGACTTCAAATTGTTCCAGAAAGTGATAGTAACCAAAACATCATGCTACTGGCATGAAAACAGACACACGGACCAATGGAATAGAATAGAGAACTCAGAAATCAATTCTTGTCCTTACAGACAACAGGTCTTCGACAAAGGCACTAAGAACATATGTTGAGGAAAGGATAGCCTCTACAGTTTTATTTAAGATGTTTTCAGGGATTTAGCAGGTGCCTGATTGAGAAATAGCTTTATGTGGAAAACATCACTAAAAAACAGAGATGTACATATAAACCTGTTCAGAAATTTTCACATGGTCTCTGTTTTTGCCTGATGAGAGATTAACTTGTCTAAATTCTACTTATATGGAGGTACTTCAGAAAGTTCGTGGAAAAATAGAATTAAAAGATAATATGAATCTTTCCATGAACTTTTTGAAGACCCCTGGTATTTCAGTTATTCTCAAAGAAATGAGTAGAAAGGAAGGAGATTAGGATGACAATTCTTTTGTTTAGATTATACAGTGCACTAAGTAGTTTAGATTAGTTGAGCAATCTGCCTATACATTTTTTTTTGCCTGAAAGTTTACTATCATTGTTTAAGTAAGCCTTGTGTTTAGGTTTTTTCTGGGGGTCGGGGGCATGTCTTTTGACTTTGCCAATGATGATACCAATTCAGGATATTATCTATGGATTTTTTTTTGTTTTGTTAAAGGTGAGGTATATACAGTTTAAGCAGTCAAATTTCTAGACCTAAATCTAAGGGACAGTTGGAATTTATCTTCTTTATCTTTCTTAGTGTTGTTCCACAGAGAATTTAGCACAATTCTTAACATTTAGAACACATGCTAATGAGGCTTATGTTGCAGAAATGCCTCTTCTCTCCAACCAGATGGAGAGCTCCACGGACACATGCGTCAGTCTTGAGTTTCACTGTGGCTTTGTCTGTGATGGGCACATCACAGGAACATAAGCAGGAACTAAGAACAATGGGACAATTCTTGCTCATTTATTCAATATTATAAGGTTGATTTTCATATGGATTGTTTTAATTTTGGACAGAATAAATTATTCTGTGATTCCAGAAATCCCCTATTTACATTCATTTTAATTAGACTATGGGAATGGCCTTTTTAAAAAAAATTACATTAACTTTCTGCTAAAGAACCTAAATAGATTTCTATTGTCAACACTCAGTCTAAGCTCCTTTCATAATGTAACTGAACCTTAGATCTTCCATCATATTTCCTGTTTCTCTCCAACCCAAACTGATTTAGATAGGCTGATTATCTCATTATTTTTTCCATATAGCTTGCCCATTCTCACTGATGATTTGTTCTGTTCCCTAGTCTGAATGCCTTTGCTTACTACCTATGACTCAAGTTCTATCTTTCATTATGAAATCTTCCTTTTGGCCCAAATTAATCTTTTCTTTCTTTGAGCTCTAGAAGAAATTATAGTCTGCATAGTATATGGCTTATCACTTTGTATACTCTCTAATGTTCTGTGCTGTTTTACTTGGGCAAGTCTGATTTTTCTTTTTCAATTTGATTTAACCTTCTTGAAGTTAAAAAGTAAATGCTTTTGTACTCCTCACAATTTTTTGTTTTTTTGGTTTTTTTGGTGGCTGGCTATTCCTCACAATTCTTAGTACAGTGCTTTACTTATTGTAAGGCTCCATAATATCCCCCAACTCATTTTGTAAACATGTGCTTTTAGTCTAAAGGTAATTTGGAGGAGTGTTGATTGCTCAGGATATTCCATCACAACTGCTGTGGGTACAGAACCTCATGTGGAGGGGATCAGAATTGATCTCTCTGTACTTGGATGACAGAATACAATTTCAGTTGATTCAAATGAATTTTTGAAACAGTAGTCTTGGGATCTTGAGAGACAAGAGTGTGAAAGGGGCTATAGGCAGAACAAATGGTAGTTCTTTTTTCTCCAATAAAAGGAAAATACAGTCGTTTTGTGGTGGTGTTCCTGGGTTGTTAAGAAGAATGTTTTTCCTCTATAGTATTCTATTATAATCATTAAAGTAGAGTCTAGAAAAGACATTCACAATTCCATGAGTCCTGAGTCTGAGATATTTGCTATTGGATTAGATTTAACTAAATTACCTGTCCCTTATTTAGAACTAATTCATGGGTGGCGGGTTTGCAGCATTTAATACTGCCCTGTCTTTGAACATTTATCCTTGCTGGGCTTTTCTGACACTAGTCTTTGGGTTCACTTAACTTTGAGCATCCTCTGTCTTCTCCTGTAATTTCTCTTACTTTCTGTTCCCTACTTGTCATTTTTTTTCACTGTGTTCTTGCCTGAGCCCTTTTTTCTAATTTGTAATTCTCATTCACTTTAGTGGCAGTATTTCTGAGTCTGACACTGGAGTACTTAATCTGCACATATATGTAGTGAGGTATAGATTGGGGTGCTTCTCACTGTCTCTGGCCCACTCTGGAACTCTAGTCCGGTATTTGCAGCTCTTTGTTGACCATGTGTACTGGGTACTTCTGGTCTAGTAGGTGCTCAATAAATGCATAGTGAGTGAGTGAGTAAGTGATCAAGTGAGTAAATAAATGAATGAATGGATGAATGTTCCGATGTTCATTATGACAAAAGTTCAATTACTTTCTCCTTCAATCATGTTTCTCTTGCTGGATTTATCTCCTTTTTTTTCTGCTAATGATATCAAATACCTCCCACCCACGTAAGCTAAATCTAGTCATTTATATGTACTTAATGGACATTTTTAAAGATCCTATACTGTGCTAGAAGCTGGAGATACAAAAATAAATAAAATTTCCTCATCTTAAGTAGCTCAATTATTAAAAGGGAAATATATATGCTCATAGATAATAACAATGCAATGATAATCACCCAAACTTAGTTTTCTGTCTTTTTTAGCTTTGCTAGTTAATAGTAAAACCATACACATTAATGTCCAGGCTAGAAAGCTGGGAGTTATCCTTAACTCTTCCCTTTGTTATGAATCAACTGAAACCTGTCAAATTTATAACTATCACTTAGTTTCTTCTTCTTCCCAAGTTTAAGAACTTCTTATCTCTCTCCTGGACTATTTTATTGGTTTACTTTCTGCTTCTGACACTAACCTCTACCCCATTTTACAGCTTCCAATCCATTGCTCTGCAAATCGTTCAACAACTATTTATTGAGTACCCAGAATTACTGCAGTGGGTACTAGGAATTCAAAGCCTCCTATGATTCCTAGGTTTCAGGCTTCAATTTGTTGCTTGATAATATGCCATTCATTTAGATAAAGATTATAGGTAAAAAAACAGGCTTAGAGGAATAATGAGGGAAGGTAGAAAAAAAACAGAGAGACAATTCAGTTTTAAACGTGCTGATTTTGAGGTGCTTTGAGACACACAGCAGAATTGTTAAATGGAAAATTTGGTGGGCCGAGCCTGTGGTGGACTCAGGAGAGTGCGGGGCTGGGAGCGCAGCAGCGCTTCTGCCGCAGGTTCGGATCCTCACAGCGCTCACTGGCTGAGCGCGGTGTGGCCTGTCTCAAAAAGGACCAAAAAAAAAAAAAAAAAAAAGAAAATTTGGTATACAAGACCCCAGGAGATAGAGATATCTATTTGATTGGCATTCATGTATAGATTGCAGTTGAATCTAATGGATGAGATCACACGGTTGGAGTATATAGTTTGAGAAGTAAAGAGAAGCAGGGACCGAGCCCTGACAGATGCCAACATCTGAAGAGATGTTTATAAACTGACTGTTTCTGCACTATCAGATAAAGTTTGAACTCTTTTATATTACATGCAAAGCTATTTTTGCTCTTTGGATTATATACAAAACACTTTTTGATATGGCCCTTTTGCATTTCTTTCCAGCTTGATGATTTCTTGTTCTTTTTTCTCTGCCTTGGAATTGATTTTTCTTAGAACTCTTTTGCGATGCTGTTACACATTTTCATGCCTTTGCACTTGTTCTCATTTAAATATTTGTTATTTGTTCACCTTTGTACCTCTGGAAAATGTCAACTCACTTATTTTTAATTGTGGTAATATATACTTAACATAAAATTTATCATTTTAACTATTTTTAAGTGTACAATTAAGTGGCAGTAAGTACATTCACACTGTTATACAACTAGCACCACCAAGCATCTCTAAAACTCTTCATCTTGCAAAACTGAAACTCAATACCCATTAAACACTGACTACCCATTCTTCCCTCCCCCCAGTCCTTGACAACAGCATTATACTTTCTGTCTTCATGAATTTGCATGCCCTACTCAAGTATCACATAGGAGTGAAATCATATAGTGTTTTTTATTTCATTAATGGCTTACTTCACTTAGCATGATATCTTCAAGTTCATTCATGCTGTAGCATATGTCAGAATCTTTTTCCTTTTTAAGGATGAATAGCATTCCATCTTATGTATATGTCACATTTTTCTTAACTCATTATTAAAACCTAACTCAAGTCTGACTTTCTATATGAAGCCTTTGCTGAGGCAAAGTGGTTTACTTCCTCCTTCGTGCTATTACCATAATTATCATCACATTTTAAATAGCGTTCATCACACCTGTGTATTTGTTTACATGCCATTGCCCCTACCCCCTTTAGACTGTCAGCTCTTTGAGGACATTTGCCCTGTCTGTTCTCTTTGTATCCCCGGGTTCCTATCTAGAACTAGGATATAGTGAGTACTAAATAAAATTTGGATTGGAAGACAACGATTGGGGAGGACATTTCATTCAAAGGTAACTTACTTGTTAGCAAGATAAGGAAGTGAGACAAAGCAAAGCATGGTCATAGAACTTCCAGTGGTTCCATATTACAAGAGTCTAGAATATGTGAGGTAAGTGGTTAGAGAAATCCCTTGGATGGAATAACAGGGTAATGAGTAGTGGAGAGTGGTACACAAAACCCCTTAGGTCAGTATATGAATACAGCTAAATGGAAAAAAGCTGATTAAAATACTAAGTGAGTGGTGAACTTTCAGTCTATGGTTAAATTTTATTCTGGTCTGTGCATTAAGTACTGAGTTTTAGGGCTAATTTATGCCTGTATTTATAGAAATGCAACACAGTTTTTAGAATGACTGTGTTCTTAAAGTCCAGAATATAGGAGTGTTCCTTTATAAAAAAATATTTCATCATGGTTGGCTTTTATTTGTTTTTTGGTATGTCTGAGTGAACTTCTATGTGTGCTTAGTTTTGTTACTCTTCTTTGTGTGTGTGAACGGTTCATTTATCAGTATCTTTGTCTTGAGAGTCTTGTTGTGGATATGCATGTAGATCTTTGTTCATTTATTTCACAGCGTACTCGTCATAGCATCTCAGTCCTTTTTTACTTTCCTTTCCTCTTTCCTTTGCTTCCCTTTTTTGCTTCCTCTCTCCATTTTTTCCATACTGATTGTTTGATCTTTGTTCCTCTCTCTTCTTCTTTTCATTTCTATTTCCTTTTCCTCTCCCCACTTTCTTGTAAACTGAATACTATATAGAAATGATCATTCTGTGTAAAATGGAATATCAAAAAAATAAAAAAGTTAAGAGCTATCTAAACCATGACATTTTCTTTTCCCTTAACTGAGGAAACTGAGAGCTGAATTTGTATTCATTGTTAGAAAAATTAAAATTATATAAAAATAAAAAGTCTGGGCACAGACTTTATGAACATGAGCCTGAAAGCACAGGCAACAAAAGAAAAATAAAGAAATGGGACTATATCAAACTAAAAAGCTTTTGCACAGCAAAGGAAACAATCAACAGAGTGAAATGACAACCTACAGAGTGGGGGAAAATTTTTGCTAACCATGCATCCGACAAGGAATTAATATCCATAATATACAAGGAACTCAAGCAATCACACAGTAAAAAAGCAAATAACCCAATTAAAAAATGGGGAAAGGAGCTGAATAGACATTTTTCAAAGGAAGACATACAAATGGCCAACAGGTACATGAAAAAATGCTCAACATCACTAGTCATCAGGGAAATGTAAATTAAGACTACATTGAGATACCACCTCACCCCTTTTAGACTGGCTATAATCAAAAAGATGGAGAATAACAAATGCTGGTGAGGGTGTGGAGAGAATGGAACACTCCTGCACTGTTGGTGGGACTGTAAATTAGTACAACCACTATGGAAAACTGTATGGAGGTTTCTCAAACAAGTACAGATTGATCTTCCATACAATCCAGCAATTCCACTTCTGGGGATATACCCAAGGGAATGGAAATCATTATGTCGAAAGGATACCTGCACTCCCATGTTCACTGCAGCTCTGTTTGCAGTAGCCAAGATATGGAACCAACCTAAATGTCCATCGATAGGTGATTGGATAAGGAAACTTTGGTACATATACACCATGGAATACTACTCTGTCATAAAAAATAATGTAATTCTCCTATTTGCAACGACATAGATGAGCTTGGAGAAACTTATGTTGAGTGAAATAAGCAAAGCACAGGGGGATAAATACCACATGTACTCATAAGTGGGAGCTAATAGAGAAAAAAGGAAGGAAAGAAAGACCACAGTGGTGTGTTGGACATTCAGAGGGAGAGAACATACCTAGGGATACGAAGTGGAGTGGGGGAAAGAGGGATGGGGAGGGAGGTTGGGGATAATTGGGTGGCAGACATGGGGTATAATCACAATTTGTAGTAATGGGCATGCTGCTAGTATGGATCTGGCTATCACATCTTGGGCACGAGTGGTGACAATCAGTTTTGTACCCCATGAATATTCATAACCAATAAAAAAAACGAACTATGCAAACAAACAAACAAACAAACAAACAAATAAATAAATAAATAAATAAAAAAGTTAAGAGCTATCTTTTCCCTTAACTGAGGAAACTCAGAGCTGAATTTGTATTGATCATTGGAGAAATAAAAATTTAAAAAAATATTCTCAATCACCCACTCACTAAAATAAGAAATCTCGGTGTCATTACAAGTTCATCCTTCTTTCTTATTGCTCACATCTAATTAGTCACCAATAGATGTCCATTCTTTCTCCAGAATATTTTTCTAAACCTACCCTTTTTCTCTAATCCTATAGCTGCTTCCCTGGTCCAGGCCCTTACATTTCATATTTGCTAATGAAATAGCATTTTATTTTAACTTCCTGATTCTTTTTCCATCTACTTCTAAGCTACTGTACATACTGACAAGAACATAATCTTTAATACATGCAAATGTAATTATGCCCCTTTCCTTTCAAAATTAATGACCCTCTCCATTGCTGAAAGTTAGATTTGGGACTCAGTAACCTGTTCAAGGGCTTATGATTAGCTGAGTTTTTTGCATTCACCTGTAGCCCCAGCTGTACTGAATGACTTGCAATTTTCTGGATGTTTACTTTTTTTTTTTTTTTCCTTTTTGTCTTTTTTTGTGACCGGTAATGGGATCGCAACCCTCAGTGTCGTGCCTGTACCGCGAACGGCAACGGGATCGCAACCCTTGGTGTCGCGCCCACACCGCGCTCAACCAGTGAGCAGACCGGTCTCTATATGGCATCCGAACCCTCGGTGGGAGCGCCGCACTCTACTGAGTGCGCCACCGGGCTGGTCCGATGTTTACTTCTTTTATCAAATTATTCCTTCTATGTTGATGGCCTGTTGAACTGCCATTCAAGCCTCAATCTTGTCATGAAAGAGAATGGATCAGTTTCCTCATATTCCTGAAGTTTAAGTTGTGAAGGTGGTACATACCTGAAGCAAAAGAATACTCTTAATTGTATAGGGTTTATATTCTTAGTGGAATTGCCTGATAAATTGAATGGGACCTTATGTAAACAAGCACTTCTTTTACCTCTCCACAATAGAAGCTGGCTAAATAGCTTTCTTGTTCCCTTTCTTTTGGTTTATACCCTTACCTGAGCCCTACCAAGATGATGAAGATAGAAGAACGGAAATGTAAGCTAAAGGATAAGAACTCTTTTTTTGCTGAGGTTGGAGGCAGAATTGTCTTTGCCTGTTCTGCTAGGTCTTTCAAGGGTAGTATGTAAGAGTGTGAGTTGGAGGGGTTGGGGAGAAGAAGCCTCAGGCTTATCTTATTGCACCAGCTGCATGGAAGGGAAAGGAGAGGACGGAGGTTCAGAGGAAAACAATCCCACGACAGGATTTCTGCTAGGTCTTTCAAGGGTAGTATGTAAGAGTGTGAGTTGGAGGGGTTGGGGAGAAGAAGCCTCAGGCTTATCTTATTGCACCGGCTGCATGGAAGGGAAAGGAGAGGACGGAGGTTCAGAGGAAAACAATCCCACGACAGGATTTTCCTAGAAAATTGGAGAGTTATAACTCAATTTTCATGGCTGAGCAGAAAATGAGAAGGACTGTGCAGATGTTTTCAAATAAATAATGATTGTTAGACTGGGATTTCAGCCAGAACTGAAAATGTACTAAAGAGTGGTCAATATAAATGAGAATATTTAAATACAAATGGAATTGGTTGAAAGAGGAAAAGAGAACCAACATTTATTAAGTACCTATTAATGTTATCACAAATTAGTCTTCATAAGAATTCTAGGAGGGAAACATTATTGTTACTGTTTCATAGCTGGGGAAACAGACTTAGCAGTTAATTGATCAGTCTAAGATGTAAGCTGCTAGGATGTAATACAAAACTAGATCTCTGTAACTTTTCAAAACACAGCATTGTTTCCATTTTATCTTGTTATCGTCAGAACTTCTGTCTACCGTACAGAGTCCCATATTTGATGGATGGTTAGATGAATATAATGTATGTGAACATATAAATTTAATAAACATTGATTTCTATCTTCTCTGTGTCTCCTTTTCTGCAAATTCTCCTCACAGGGCTAAGATTAGAACTTGTTTGAATTCTAGGATATGGTCTTGTGTTTTATATTTTAGGACCAGTGATAAAAGGAGAAACTTGGCCAAACAAAAAGCTGAGGCTCAAAGGAGACTTTATGGTCAAAATTCATTAAAAAGGCTCTTACCAGGTTCATCAGACTGGGAACAGCAGAGACACCAATTGGAGAGACGGAAAGAAGAGTTGGTATGAAAATTTTAGCAAAGTATCCACAATTTTATTTGCGTGATTCATTTGTCAAGTTTTACTTGTAAACTTTCTTCATTTCTAGAAAGAGAGACTCGCTCAAGTACGAAAGCAGATCTCACGAGAAGAACATGAGAATCGACATATGGGGAATTACAGGTAACTGTGCCGTCATTTTTGCATAGATTGAGGTGAAGCGTCAAAGCAGTCATTCCACATTCTTTAGCCTTTTTTGGCTTATTTTAATCCCTATTCTTTCATTCTGAGAAAGTGCTTTTTGCTTAATACCTTTCAAGAAAGAAAGGGAGTCAGCAAGTGGATGGTTTAAACTTGAGAGAGCTCCTGCTAGCCAGCCTCTCGGGTGGTTGTAGGCGGTCTTTTTAACCAGCTATTATCCTGTGACTATGTTTGGTTATAATGTGATATACTAAGAAAATCAGGATAGAGGTCTCCTTGCATTCTTTCTGCCAATTAATAGTGGTTGCTGTACTTTTAAACTCAAATGCTTTAGGAACCAGGCAAATAATGAAAATGTTTGAAGGAATCAGGTATGAGACAATACAGAGGGGTGTGGACTGAGCTGAACTGGAACCCCTCTGCAGTATCGCCCTTGACAGGGTCAAAAGGGACCCCCCTAAGCTCCTTGTGTTCTTGGAAAGATTGCCCTTCCTCCCAAGCCTTGACATGGCCTCAGCAGGATTAAGGACGGTGTAGTTTCTTACACTTCCAGCAAGATGTTCTTTCCTGGCCGTAACACCATTAACAGTAGTGATGCGAACACATTCCTCCCACCCTACCTCTACCCAACTCTCTCTACTAGAGGGGCAAATTCCATCACCACCAAAGAGATCATCATACTAATGCCTTGTATACTTCAGTAACCTAAGTCAAAAACTTTCACATTATCGCTCATCACCTGAACTCTCTCCCATAGTTTTATATTTCTCCAATTTACCCTATTGCCATTTTTCTCCATCTACTTCCCCCAACCAAACTCTGTACCTTCTGGAACTGCATTGTTTAATGATAAGTTTGTAGATAAACTTTAATTTGTGTGGGTAACAGATGAAAATTTATGAATTCCTCATAACTATATTCATCTTTATTTCTAGCACTTGGTAATGTGACTGGCACAGGGTAGGAGGTCAAGGATTATCCAAGCAGTTGACCTTAAGTATTGAGCTATGATAGCTTCTTTTAAACAAATTTGTTTATCTGATTTTATTGTAGACGAATTTATCCTCCTGAAGATAAAACACTACTTGAAAAGTATGAAAATTTGTTGGCTGTTGCCTTTCAGACGTTCCTTTCAGGAAGAGCAGCTTCATTCCAGCGAGAGCTGAACAATCCTTTGAAAAGGATGAAGGTAAGAGAGTGAGTGTTTATATAGAGAAAAAAGAACGAAGCCAAAACAATATGTCTTTAAAATAACCTACCTTGGTCCTACATATAAAAAACATTTTACTTTTAAGATGTACTTAGGCATTTCATTTTATCAGTTGGTAACATTTCATAAAGAACCAAATGACTTCATAAATAAGATGTCTAGCAGGACAAATTATGGAGTAGAAAATTTTGATAGTATGTTGTAATATCAACATATTGTAATAATATGTCTTATTACATAGATGTGCATATGTAACTGGATAAAGAAATCCATTGAATTAACCCAGTGGTTTATGACACTCATCATTTGGATTACAACTAACATTATACAGCATTTTTTCTTTTTTAAAATTATCTTTTTTCTAAAATATTTATTTATTTTGATTATACATATTTATGGGGTGCAGAGTTGACCATCAGTATTTGTGTACAGTATGTGATGATCAAATCAATATTATTAGCATGTTCATCATTACAAATCGTAATTACTCTTTGTGTCCCTCACCCAATTGCTCCCTAACCGCCTCTCCCTCCCCCTTTCCCATCTCTTCTAACTATAGGTCTGTTCTATCCTTCTGAGAGTTCAACCTTCTGTTGCGGTCTGTGTCTGTCTGTCTTTCTCTCTCTCTTTGCTTCTTCCCTCCCTTCCTTCCTTCCTTCCTTCCCCCCATTTCCTTCCTCTCTTCATTCTTTTCTTAGCTCCCACATGTGAGTGAGGACATGCAGTATTTCTCTTTCTGTGCCTGGCTTATTTCACTTAACATAATTTTCTCCAAACTCATCCATACCATTATGAATAGTAGTATTTCATTCTTTTTTATGGCTGAGTAGTATTCCATTGTGTGTGTATACCACATTTTCCTTATCCAGTCATCCGTCAAGGACATTTAGGGTGGTTCCATATGTTGGCTGTCATAAATAGAACAACAATAGAAGGTATCCCTTCGACGTGGTGATTTCCATTCCTTTGGGTATATACCCAGAAGTGGGATTGCTGGATCATATGGTAGTTCTATCTGTATTGTTTGACAAACGTTCATATTGTTTTCCGTAATGGCTGTACTAGTTTACAGTCCCACCAACAGTGTAGAAGAGTTCCCTTTTCTCCACATCCTTGCCAGCATTTGTTATTCTCAGTCTTTTTGTTAATAGCAGTCTAACTGAGGTGAGATGATATCTCATTGTGGTTTCGATTTGAATTTTCCTGATGCTTAGTGATGTAGAGCATTTTTCCATGTGCCTTGTACATCATTTTTTCTGCACAGACCTAGCATATGAGAAGGAGTATTTACACACACACACGCACGCACACACACACTCTTAAATCTGTTAACTTACATAAAAGGCCTATGAGTTATCTATTGCAGCATAACAAACTACTTCATTTATTTGTTCATTATTCTGCAATCTAGTCTGGGCACAGTTGAATGGTTGTTCTGCTGGTCTTTCCTGGAGTGAATCATATAGTTGCATTTACCTGAAAAGTCCACTGGAGCTAGAAATCCAAGGTGGTTTCACTCATACAACTGGTACGTAAGATAGGATAGCTGTACTGGGTGCTGGATGGATATCTCTTTCTGTCTACATGGTCTCTCAGCAGGGTAGCCAGATCTCTTAATATAGTAACTCAGGGTTCCAAAAGGGAGCATTTCAAGAGGATTCTCTTCATCACAGCACAATCTCTGCCTATTATAGACCTAATTTCTACCCATCTATGTCCAGAATTGACAAATGACCCCAAAGTAGAAAGTGGCTACTCCTTTCTGCTCACTAGGAAGAAATTGGCCCTCTCTGGAATTTAGTTCTTTTATACTACTTTTTATCTATAGCTTTCTGATGTTTTCTTTCTTTTTTTTTTTTCCTTTTTGTCTTTTTTACTGACCGGTAACGGGATCGCAACCCTCGGTGTTGCGCCCGTACCGGGGACTGGCAATGGGATCGCAACCCTCGGTGTTGCTCCCACACCGTGCTCAGCCAGTGAGCGGGAACCGGTCTCCACATGGGATCCGAACCCTCGGCTGGAGCGCCACCGCGCTCTCAAGCGGCGCACTCTCCAGTGCGCCACCGGGCCGGCCCAGCTTTCTGATGTTTTAAAAAATATGATTGTTTAACTGTTATGATGAAAGTATTGTTTGTTATGATCTTTCTCCTAAACAGAAGCTGAACTCCTTGAGTTTCTTTTTAACTATCTCATACTATCTTTGGAATTCATTGTAGGATTATTATTTAATCAAATTTGTATAACAAAAGTCTTTTGGTATTTCAATAGCTAAACTTCCTTAGATTGGGACAAAAAGTAAAACTTACTTTAAAAATTTCTACTGCACTTATTAAAAGGATATTAAAGTACAAATCATTAATATATAAGTAAAATTTTGATACTTTTATAGGTTGAATAAATAACTGAATGAAGCAGTTGATTATACCTCTTTTGTTATAGTCCTTTTACTTCTATTGCTCTGGTTTGCTCAACATCCACTGGGGCGTATGTTTTTCTAACTTTTCCTTTTGACTTCAAAACGACTCTAGAAGAGCACAAGAGAATGTGTTGGGGCACTTGTGGTTTGTGCTGCCATTAATGACTGTGGGATAAAAACCTTTCACAAAGCTCCAAAAATACTCTTGTGCAATAGTTAGAATTTTGAAAGAGTTTTATTAAATAGTACCCATTAACTAAATAGTAACTTTAGATTGTTTCTGAATGAAACTATTAGGTCGATCATTCATTTTCAGTCTTAATATTAAGAGTTTTAATATTATTTTGCACTAATCATCATAAAAATGATTGATAAAATTATAGTCTAGAAAGTAGGAGTGAACTTCTAGAAATTTTAAAGTGTCCAACGGGCTAATTTATTGGGGTTCAGTAAGATTCTAAGATTTTAATAGTATACTGGAACATACAGATATATTTGCTTATGATAATTAATATAAAATAGATTTCAGCTATGTATTATTTGTATTGCCAGATTTTAATGAAAGTTTCTTCAAGAGAATTTGTGATGACCCTTCATTTCTCCTTTCATCTGAACAATCATCACTAAATAGTTTCAGGAATTCTTGTTGTACACTTTTGTGGAGATTTTAATTAAAATATTTTTTGAAGGAGGAAGATATTTTGGATCTTCTGGAACAATGTGAAATTGATGATGAAAAATTGATGGGAAAAACTACCAAGCATCGAGGACCAAAGGTGCAGTATCTCTACTTTCCTTAGTGTCAAAGTAGATGCTGTTAAGTGCAGTTGTTTTTTCCCTTGATTTCTCATTATAACAATGACTGATTCTGCTCTCAAGGAACTGTAAGAACTGTGTGTCCTGTGCAGGAAGAAGATGTTATCTTATACCCAGGAGAAGTTTTGTTTTGTTAGTTTCCTTCATTTTTTTTTTTGGTTCTTTCCCTAGTGTCCAAGTCAGGGTCAAGAGGAACCTAGAATTATTCTAAACTCAGTATTAAGTTTTCCTCATACTTCTAGACAAATAATGATCAAAGAAATGTGCACTAGTATGGATAAGGCAAATCATGACTCTAGAGACCTTTATTGGGAGCCCCATTCTTTGCTGACCCAGCAACATTGACAGTGTATTAGTTAAAATAGGTACAACTCCTAGGAATACATAGAAAGCTGTCATGTGGACAAAAATGGGCAGGTGTTTACTTTATCTGCGTTGTTCTGTGTTGATATCATCCGTATGTTCTTCTGATATATACCAGTGTCCTTGCTAGTAGAATAGGAAAGAGGTGAATTTGAAAAACTTTTTTCATTCTGTTCTTTTACTTTACATTTCAGCATTACTAAGCTATCTCTGTGTCCTCAGACATGGGGAGCATGACATCATGCTCTGTCATGCTTTCATGCTTTTCCATGCCTCTGACATGCCTACCTACTAAAAGAAATAATTGATTTTTTGCTTGATTGATTAGAGATCCCTTCCTAATCCAGCTGCACCTTTGTTGCCTTTATCAAACCTTCCCTTACCCCCCCAGTTAGACTTACATCTTCTTTGCCCTCTTTCTCCTGCTGTACCATAAATACCACTTTTATAAAGCAGTTGTGACAATTATTTGCATGTTTGCCTTAGTATGAAATTCTAAGTTCCTTGAGGGCAGGAGGTGGGTTTTACCTTTGCATCCTTAGCACCCACCACAGAGTCTGGAACATACTAAGTTCTTAAAAACCATTAGCTAAATTTGTTAAATGTGTTCATAGGGACCTCACTGGCTTGTGGAAGAGCAGATAGGTAAATAAAAAACCAGGGTTTGGGGCTGGCCCGGTGGCGCACTGCTACAGTGCGCCGCTTGGGAGCGCAGCAGCGCTCC
>NW_007726457.1:98661-127280 GCF_000696425.1 Galeopterus variegatus
AAAAGCCCGGGGTTGGGGGGGGCCCGGGGGGGCCCCGGTTCGGGGGGGCGGCTTGGGGGCGCAGCGGCGCTCCCGCCGAGGGTTCGGATCCCACATACAGACCGGTTCCCGCTCACTGGCTGAGCGAGGGGCGGGTGCGGCACCGAGGGTTGCGGTCCCGTTGCCGGTCCCAGTCCGGTGCGGGCGCGACACTGAGGGTTGCGGTCCGTTGCCAGACACGAAAAAAGACAAAAAAGGAAAAAAAAACAAACAAACAAACCAGGGTTTGAGGTGGCAAGTACTATAATAAAGGGAGTGTGAAGCGTGACAGCAGCATGGAGAAGAAAGGGCTTGGGAGAATGCAGATGGCTTCTTAGGCAGTGCCATTTGAACTGGTTCTTGAAAAATGAGTAGTATTCTAAATATTTGAGAGGGGTGGAAGGCCTTTCAGGGTGGAGGGCACATTAAAGGCAAAGTAGTGGAGGGTGACCCAGCATATGGTGTTATAGAAACAATGAAAAGTTTGGTGTGACTCAAGTAGAAGGTTCTTGGAGGGTGAACGGTGCAAGATGAACCTGTTGATAGCTATACATATCTGGTGGAGATCGTGGATGTCAGACACTTTTGAATTATGTGCTCTATGTTGAGGTGTTGTGGAATATGTAAATTGAAGGTTCCTTTGTAATAAATGTATTTTAGAGTATCTGTAAAAGTAAATACCTTTATGAGTTATGGCTTCACTTTAGGAAACATTTGGAAGTTTCTAAGCTTTGTATATTAATTATTGCAATTTAGCAAACCAGATGTGAGATAACCTAGGGGCACAATGTTCCTGGCAGAATGGCAAATGCAAAAGCCCTGAGACAGCCTTATACTGCCTTATATTTTCCTTCGTTTCATTTATGTAAGGCTTGTCATCCAAACAAAACTATAACCTTTTGGAGGGCAGAATTCACATTGTATATATTTTTTCAAACCCTGTCATTCTAGGCAAGTAGCGGAAACTAACAATGTATTTGTTGAAATGAAATGAACAGGATAGTTGCTGTAGTTGTTAAAGCCAGTGATATTTCAGTGTGGTTGAAAGCTGCATAATCAGTCTTAAGTAGAAGCATTTTTATAACTTTTAAATCTAAATTGAGCCAAACTTAAAGCACCATCTTGTTTAAAGGAATTATATCACATGCCAAACATTGATTTCCAGTGTCTTTTTTGGTAGAAGAATAATTGGAAATAATCAAGGTTAAGTAAAACTTGTACAAGAAGAAATGATAACTTTCCACTTATTTCAAAATCTAAGAAATATTAATTAGCTACATAAGTAATAAATACCCCATAAAGTATTAGCAATGTTCTTTTTCTTAAGCTGGGTGGTAGGTATGGGGGCATTTGTTTTATTATTCTTCATACTTTTATATATATTTTATACATGTCCTGTTTTATAATAAAATTGGACATAAAAATAAGTAGTATGGTTTGTGTCATAACTCAGTGCCAGTTTACAAATTCTGTTTTGTAGTTAAGGCACTGTTTAGAATTTATGCTGCTGTGACTTCTAATTAATTATTGTTTGAACAGTGTATTGGTCAAAAAGTCCCAAATGCATATATGATGCAAAGGTTCAGCTATCCATTTCCCCTGTGATTCTTTATAGGGTCGAATAACTCATTATGTAGTCAAGCTCCTTAAGAAACCTTAAAGCTGTTTGCTACATGAAGGAAGGCACTACTAGCAAGCCTGATTGTGCCACTGTTTCTTCTGGGTATGCTAAACTTCTGAAGAAACATCCTTACTCTAGAATTCATATTCCCCAAGACTGTCAGAATGTTTGATGATTGTGTTACTGGTAAATGTTTTTTTGTGTATCTCTTTGAACATTGTTAGTGCTCAGTAAATATTAGGCCTTCAAAAGGGGAACATACTTTTAAATACAAGTTGTTACTTTAGTGTATTTGACTATTTTCTTGCTTTATTTATTTTTAATCCTTTACAAAGGCTGTAAATTTTAGAAGATCATGCTTTGGCTTACTATGTATTCCAGGCACTCCATGAAATGCTATTTCTCTCTTTATCTTTCATCCTGCACTGTCACTCTAGAGAATGCGCTTGCTTTCAGTGAAATCCCATGCTATCCAAGAGTTTCATTATGGTATATGCTAACATCAAAACATTTTTGTTTGATTTAATGGAGATCAAGCAACTAGTACACAACTGCAGGAACCTCTCCTGGCAGGAATAGGAGGCATAACGTGTGTGTAATAAATAGTCCGTTAAAATGACTGAGTTACACAACTACCTTATTTGTGCTTATGTACATTCTTTCTGAAGTGAATCTGTCCTAAGTCTCTTCTCTTTTATTCCTTCAGTGGGCATCACTGGAAACAAGCAATTCCAGTAGAGATATTAGAGCATTGTAGCATGGCATTTTGAATCCTTACAGATTTACTCCTGTACATGGCACCTGTCCTCTAGAAAAATTCGTATCATACTGATTTTCACATTATATCATTAAAAAGAATGTAGCATGGACAATGAAAAACAATGTTACTTCCTTAAGTCCAGAATCTGTGTGTCAGAGGTAGGAAAAAAGACGAGGTGTTCATAACAAATTTGGACAGTGGTTAATTAACTAACAATTTTTATTTTTATAAATATCCACAGCATTTATACATTACTTCTATGGCACTTTATCTTAGTGGATAGGCTCACAGGCTGTGTTTTAAGATGTGACCTTACTTAATAGTGGCTTCTCTGGCTGCTGCTTTCATATTTTCATTGTCCCTCTTGCCCCTCCTCCTCCCCCCTGTCCCTGTCTTTCTCTCTGTCTCTCTTCACCCCCCCGCCCCCACATGCACGTACACATACACACACATTTATTGAGTGACTGTGAGTGTTAATGATATAACAAAGGTATATCTCTGAGTCTTGATGAGTAAACTCTCTATATGGAATGAAGAAAAGCTGATTGTGTTTCTGATTTTCATATATTTATCTCAAATATTTTCCCTTTATTTATTTATTTTGTTTGTTTATGCATACTCTGGCCCTTTATTCCAATCATGTAGAAACAACATTTTCCTCCCCACGACTGAGCTATATATATCATTTAAGAAAGAATATTTTGCAGAAAGAGAACAATTAATAAATAGCACTGTAGGCTAAGCAGCACTGTAGAAATAGTACCTTGGGGGGATTCTCAGCCTTCATTGAAAAACAGCAAGCTTGAGGGGGAAATTAAAATTAGTAACTAATCATGTTAATAAGGCTTTTTCTTGAATTATAACAAAATAACACATTTCCCTCTGTTTTAGCCTCTGTGTTCTATGCCTGAGAGTACAGAGATAATGAAAAGACAGAAGTACTACAGCAGTGACAGCAGTTATGACAGTAACAGCAGCTCTTCAGAATCTGATGAAAATGAAAAAGAGTATCAAAATAAGAAAAGAGAAAAGCAAGTTACATATAATCTGAAACACTCCAACCACTACAAATTAATTCAACAATCCAGTAAGTCAATTTCTCCTAATTTAGTTGTTATATGAAGAGTTATGGAACTAAAACTATTGAATTCAATAGAAGATCCTTGGGTGAAATGAACCCTCATTGTATGTAAGGAGACCTGGATTCTATACCACTTTCTTCCCTAACCAGGCCTGGGCACATCTCTCAATCCCTTCCAGGTTCTGCAAATAGTAAACAAGGATTCATTCTTCTATATTTCAGAGTTTTTTTTAAGTGCTGTATTTTTTCATGGGTTTTATAAAGTGTGCTTCATGGCTGACCTGCTGATTACATTCTCTTTCAAGCCTGTATATTTTCTCATTCCATTCCCCCCTCTTTGCCTCTCTGTCACCCACTTCATTTTATACTATTGACTATTTTTAAAAATGTGTGTACCACTTTAGGCATTTGACTTGAATGTATCTGTGAGCCATACCATTGTGAAATAGTTGAAGTTTTGTCCCCTCCCATTTTCATCATCCTTTTTTCCTTATGGATTCCTTAAGTACTTTCAGTACTTAAGTAAGCGCTTAAGTCGGGGCTTTTGGTGCAGAGGAAGTATTTAGGAGAACAGCCAACCACCTTCTCCATCTCCTTCCTTTCCTGCTTCCTTTCCCTTCTTTCTACCTTTGTTTCTTTTCACATTCTCTCTCTTCCTTTCTCCTGTCTTTTATTCACTCTTCAATCCCAAATGTCGGATATTGTGTCTGTGATTCTTCTTTCATCTCCAAATGTCCTGTGTGGTATTGCTGTTCGCCTGAAAACCCCTTTCTGATGCTGCCTCCAATCCTGGACTTTGCTCAACTCCTGTCTGTCATATCTCTTTCTGCCTTGTGTTCCACTGTCTTAGTGTTCTACTAAAGGGACCAGTTCAATAATGCAATAAACACAGTTGTGAACCTTTGTTGATCCCCAGCAATGGTTTAATATGTTAGCTTCCCTGATGTGTATATTTTAAAACTGTTCTTCCATGCTTTTGGCAAAATATGTGAGGAATGCAGAACCAATAGATGAAGATTTTAGAGCAATGGTTTTTCCTTTGCTTCCAAATTATTCCATAAAGATACATGCTACTACTTTTCCTGTCTTTGAGGGTTTATATATTTGGAGAAGAAATAACGTATTATGTTCCATTTCATTTATTTATTTACAACTCATTTAGGAAATGTTTATTGAGCACCTGTTCCAGAGTTTGTAGGCTGTTTTATCAAATGCTTCCTTTTTTCCTTATGGATTCCTTAAGTACTTTCAGTGTGCCTCCAGCTGAATGTATGGCTCTGTTTCTGTTTTGAAAGCTGACAATTCCCTGCTCAAATTCTGTCGGTTTTTTAACCCCTCTCCAATCAGATAATGTGTCCATACCTAACAGCATGAAATGATGGGGGATAGGGACAGGGCAGAGAAAAAATTGCTGGAGTTCTTATAGCTTTGAGATCGAACAATAGTGTACTAAAATATGATACAGATGAATTCTCATTTTAAAGCTAGCCTAATTTAATTACATATCTTTTGCCTTGTTGGTTTTATTTTCTTTTTATACCCATTAGGAGTTATAACAAGGGTTTCACTTTGTTTTATAGTCTCTCCTTAATCTTACACTAAGGAACATCATACCACAAATTCTCCTTGAGTTTTGTCTTCAAAGTGATGCCGATGACTGAGGACAAAATCCAGACTATGTGTAACACCTTCTCTTATAAATAGTTAACTTGGGAAATTTAAACTTGTTATAGCTTCAAAGGGATATATTTTGGTTTGATATAAGGTAGTCATAGAAAAAACTGCGTGAAATACTTTTCTTACATAATTTGTGGGTGCAAGTTACAACCATTTTTTGTTAATCTAGCAAATATCATTGGCATGTTTAGTTATTCTGTCTGAATTTCCAGTGTATGTAAGCCAAAAGTGGAAATCTGTGATGATTCAAGAAAAAGGTTATTTTTCTTTTGCCCTATGATTAGGTTATACACATCCAGATCATCACCTTAAACCCTCAGGGGGAGCAGGACTGTATTGTAGTTAGTAGCACATGCTTTGGGGTATTTTTTAATAGAAAAAGAGAATGAACAGTGGTGTGTTCCTCACATAGACTTTCTCCAGAAGCAGTGTACTTTCTTTTTTTTTTTTTTTCCTTTTTTGTCTTTTTTACTGACCGGTAACGGGATCGCAACCCTCGGTGTCGCGCCCGTACTGGGGACCGGCAATGGGATCGCAACCCTCGGTGTTGCGCCCGCACCACGCTCAACCAGTGCAGGAACTGGTCTCCACATGGGATCTGAACCCTCGGCGGGAGCGTCGCCGCACTCCCAAGCGGCACACTCTCCAGTGCACCACTGGGCCGGCCCAGCAGTGTACTTTCAAAAAGTGATATTATTTTCAGGTTCTAAAGGAAGTTAATAGTTGGAACAAACAGAATTTTTAAAAAACATCTTTCATAGCTTATATATTTTGTAATACTCTCCAGAACCTAAATGAGTTTTAGGCTTATCATCTATGCAAAATACCCTTTAGAAATACATGCTTAAATGTAAAGATAATGTCCATTGCCTTTATAAAGGTTTACATTTTTTTCAACAGCTAATGAAAATAAATATTTGAGTATCCAACCTGATTTCATGTAAATTTATTAAATTATTTAATTAATGACGATTAATATATACCCCAAGCAGAGAGAGAATATAGAACAGAGGGTATATAGAACATATGAGCTAAAAAAAAAAAGACAAAAATGTTGATAGTATTGAGTGATAATCTATTTCGCTCTGTCAGGAATCAAATTTATCAGGAACAGTTGGTTCTCTTTCTTAAATGTTCTCAATATGCATTGGGGAAGATGGTCTATGGTTTTTCCTAGATATCTGTTCTAATAACAACCCTATAGATATATACTTTTTGTCACTTAAATCTTTTACTATTGGAATTTAATCTAGTTTTTTTTTAATCCTGCCTGTGGATAAGATTATCTGTTTAGTACTACTTTTATAATAACCAATTATATATTTACATTCCGTTAGGATAATCTTTATATTTTTCTTCTGTTTTATTAATTTTTTCTCATGGGTCCTATATTCTATAACTTATCTATTTATTCTAGCCACTCTCTCGTCTTCTTTCCAGCCCTCCCGATGAATCTTGCTGTAAAATATTCAATCTCTAACCTACACACAGATTTTAATAAGTGAGCAGTTTAATCTCAAGGATAGTAGATGGCTTCATGGTATTATAAAAAGAGGGAGGACATTAAAATTAGGTCAGGATTTAGACCTGAGCTTGGCCAATTTCTCAATGTGTGACCTTGAGAAAGTTCTTATTCCGAGCCTCTGGGCAATAGAGATCCCTGTGTCAGAGATTTTCTGTGTGGATTCAGATAAAAGTGTAACACCTAACGTGATGCCTGGCTTATGGAAGGTGCTCCATAAATGTTAATTTCCCTTTTTTTCTGGTTCTTTTATGTCATGTTTCAAGAATATGACATTAAAGAACTATTTATAGTATTTCTATAGTAATTATAGCATTATTTCCACAGTAGCCATTCTTCATAGATCATAGGGTTTCTGCACCAAGTTCATGTTTTAAATTGAAGAATTAACTCCAAACTCATTTTCATGATGATGCCTATGCTTTGACATTTATTGCCACTCTGCTACCACCTTATATTTAGTTTATATAAGACCCAATACAGTGGGAAACTTCATCTAACACTGCTACTACACTATCCCTCTTTTTCATCATCCATAGCCTCCATAAGGCGCTCAGTCAGCTGCCCTCGGTCCATCTCTGCTCAATCACCTTCCAGTGGGGACAGCCGCCCCTTTTCTGCTCAACACATGATATCAGTATCACGGCCATCTTCAGCATCTCGGTCACATTCCTTAAATCGTGCTTCCTCCTACATGAGGCACCTGCCTCACAGTGATGATGCCAGCTCTGTCAGCTCTCAGGTGGTAAGTCATCTATTTTGCTCTTCAAGATTACAGGAAGCACCGTCCTCAGAATCTAGGTGGGAGAGGGGATCATCTGAGAGGAGAACAGATGAACCTCAGACCCTTTCAGTAGTTCAACTTGTGGCCTCCTGGAATCTGGATTCTTCATATATCTTAAGCTACAATTTAGTATGGACTCTTAAAGGCAGACTTCACTATATCACAAAACCTGAGGATGGACACTGGGAATAGTATTATTTTATTTTCTATTTGTTGATAAAGTAGGGTAATATTGTTGAAAATCACCTGAGTAAATGTATGGTTTTGTTGCAGTGTATTGTGCAGACTATCTGTAAATCCCAGGATATTTGTTGTATAGAAAATTTTACTTAATGGGACAATCGATTAATAGGTTTTAAAAATTGATAGATTCTCCTTGGAGCACTTAAGTGTAACATTGTTTATAATGTTTTCTGTATGTTAAATCAATTTATAGTATTCCCTCCTTGGCATGAATCCCAGAGATTCAGTATTGAGGAAGTCTTTGAATTTATTTTGCAAGCAGCTTACTTTTAGATATTAAAATAGATAGCTCCAGGTATCTTCACATAGGCCAGTGATTTATTTAGTTAGTTTATTTAATATGGATGTTGTTTCCAAAGGGAAGAGTTAGGAAATATAAGTGAATGAACTTCACTTGGTAACAATGAGTGATTTTTTTCTCTAATCAAGAATTGCCTAAGGTATATGTGGCAAATGCAACTAACCAGGAAGGTAAACACTCCTATTTTTATTTTAGTGTTTTGAACTAAATAAAATACAAATGTGTGGAAGCATGAAAGACAGTCTTGGGATTCTTCATATCCATTTAATTCAAATAATTCATAAGTGTAAAAAATTTTTTTTTTCCTCTTTCATTGGTTTTTTGTTTTCTTTTTTTTTTCAATTAAAAGTGCATCATTTTTACCTAGAAATATCTTCCAGATTATACTGGCACAATGAAATAAGACCCCCTCCAAATATCTGTATTCTTTCAAATTTAAGAGTGAGTCTTTGCGGCAACTGAAAACAAAAGAACAAGAAGATGATCTGACAAGTCAGACCTTATTTGTTCTCAAGGATATGAAGATCCGGTTTCCAGGAAAATCAGATGCAGAATCAGAACTTCTGATCGAAGATGTGAGTATTTGATACATACAAAATGCCAAGGGGCTCAGTCTTTTTTTATTCCTCTTCTTAAAATATTAAAATTTATTTCCTGATGGCACTATACTCAATGACATAAACTTAACTGATGGTTTTTCAACCACAAGCTTTAGATAATACAGGGGTTTATTTTAATTATTATGATTCGTGAACAGTAAGATTACATTTATAATCAGCAATACAAAATATCTTTTAGTATATAGTCCTATTTTAATGATAAGACTGCTTCATCAAGTGAGAGCAATTAGTGTTAAATAATTATTGTTTTTAAAGATTAAAGAAATATCAGGTTAAAGCTGCTTCTATGAAGATTTAAAAAGAATATGGAATGGGATGTGATAAAAAAAAGTAGGGTTCTAACATAAAATGTCAAGAAAATGTGACACCATGAATGTCACATTTTATGGGTCAAATTTTGAAATGACTTATGTTGAGTTTTGTGTGTTTTTCTTGTTATACACACATTTGCACCACCCAGTGGAATACTCTAAAATGGCAGTCCTAAATTTCACATTAAAATCAATGACTAAGTCCTAATTCAGAAAAAAAGGTCCATGATATTCAGTTATTTTTGGTGAAAGAAAATTTCTTACTGCAAGATTCCACTTCGTCATTGAAACATACTTTTCAAATGGTCATTTTTAGGTAATTCCTCAGTAATAGAGTGTTTTTTCTGGGGCCTTGTATTTTGTTTTTCCAGAGGAGAAGGCACCATCTAGTGGCCAACTGTAGGATAAAACCACAGCCATGCACTAGGCCTTTTAAATCTATTAGCATTTCTTTAGACCTGTCTAAAGCAAGTGTAATAAAAAAGATTCTCTTGGTTTAAAAACTCCATATTGGCAATTTATATTTTGTAATCATGACACAGGCATAATCCCCAAATAGCATGCTTTTTTTTGTTATATATTTTTTAAAAAGTGAAAATGGTATCTTGTTTGCACGTCAGCAAAAGAAAGGGAAGAAAAATAACATTGGTTGTAAAGCATCATGCTAGATGTGTTTTTACTTACATGTTATTGTATTCAATAACATTATTTTCTAAGTAAAGCCAATGACTTTGCACCAGACATTTATTATTTTATATATTTCTTGGAAATGTTAGTTGTATACTACCTTTTTGAATCTGGAGAAGAAGGATAATCAGAGAGTAGAATTAATATTTGTGGCTAATGTGATTGTTCTATAAAGAATGCATATAGGCTCATATAATTAATAATTATTTCAGATATCAGATTGCTTACTATATGTTCACTGTATGCAGTAAATATTTTAATCTGTTTGCTATAGCATATATTACTAGAAGATATATTGAGAAATTTTGCGGATTTGCACAAAACAAAACAAAGGGATAGTATTTTCCCTTACTCTGTATTATTATATAGTATTATTCAATATTCTATTATTGTGGGTGTTGTGGTAAATACAGCCCTTGGAATAAAAATGGAAAATCAAAGTCTTGGATTTCTTCCCAAAACTTTATGTGCCTGAAGACATTTGACTTTCACTCATTAGAGATTGTGTTTTTGGTTCAACAAAAAGAGAAAGCTTTGGATTCAGATGGTTTCTTTACCTTATGTTAGAAATCTTTGCACATACTGTTTTACAAAAGTTGGTATTCTTTATTACAGGTAATATAGTGCTTCCATTGCACAAATTAATTAATAAAATTGATTTTCACCCACTTATTTACTTTTTATTTATTACTTTTAATGAATACTAGATTAAATTTCTTAATGTTTCTCCTGTAAAACAGATCATTGATAACTGGAAGCACCATAAAACAAAAGTGGCTTCATTTTGGCTCATAAAATTGGACTCTGTAAAACAACGAAAAGTGAGTAATTCTCAAGAACAGTTTTGCTTTTTCAGATTATATATTTAACCAAGATCAGTAAGCCAGATTAATAGTCAAACTTTATGCATGCTCATTTATTTACTAATTTCTTCAACAGATATTTATTGAGCACCTACTATATGTCAGGCACTGTCCTAGGTTCTGAGGATAAAAAAGTGAATTAAAAAAAAATCCATGCTCTAATAGAGCTTCTATTCTAGTTAGTGTGTTTAATAATAAACAAATATGTAATAGAATTAAGATAGTATTGAGAACCATGAAGAAAAATAAAGCAGGATAAAAAAAAGAAGGTAACATTTGACAGAGACTTAAATGAAATGAGAATCATGCAGTACAGATACCTGCAGATACAATGTATCAGACAGAAGAGCAAATACAGAGATCCTGAGGTAGAAATTAGCTTGATGTGTATATAAGGCATAGCAAGGCACCATTTTATTTATTTATTTATAGGATAGTTTGATTTTGCTGGAAAAGAATGAGTAATATGGTAGTGGTAAGAGATCAGGTTGGACAGATAGGCCGGGCTCAGATCACAGCTTTATAGGCTGTGGAAAGACTGGGTTTTATTCTAGCTGATGGGAAGCCACTGGAAAATTTTCAGTAGAAGACTTACATAGTCTGGTTTATAATTTAAGGGGATCATGAGAGCTACTTGTGGAGAATAGAATTGGGGGAGAGGGAATGTGGCAGAATAGAAGTAGAGACCAGCTAGATGGTTTTTAGAGTAATTGAGGCAAGAGCTAATGGGTACTTAGCTACAATGGTAACTGAATGGATAGATGCTGGAGAAAGAGGAGGTTTTTAGTGTTGCTGTTGTTTTATTTTAATTTTGGACATGCTAAAGTTGATATATTGATTAGACATCCAAGTGAAGATGTTGAGTGTATAGTTGCATAAATGGATTTTTAATTCAGGGCTGAGCTTGTGTATGAAGATAAAAAAATTTAGGAGTCTCCAAGATATTTAAAGCTGTGAGACTAGATGAGATCACCTAGAGTTTCAAGGATTGAGCCCTGGGCCACTCTTACAAGTAGAAATTAGAGAGATGGGGAGGACTCATCAAAGGGGACTATGCAAGTGTGAGTTAAGAGTATAATGCTCACCAGAGTGAAAGGTGTCCTAAGACCAAAGAAAGAAGCAGGCAACTCCATATGGTTTACAAGGATTTTATTATTATTATTATTATTTTAAGGGTGGTTACTTACAGAGATCCAGTGGAGTGTCAACCCATCTGAGTGCTTGCAGCTGCTTTCTCCACGTGTGGGAAGGGGGGAGTTGAGGCTCATGAAGAACTTAGAGACAAAAGTGGAGCTATGCTAAACAGAGAAAGACTGCAGAAATCCAAGATTCCCAGGTGCTCCACAACCTCCTGTCGCTTATCTTTGGGTTTGCCTGTGTCACTCCCCTTACCTTACAAGTATAGTGTTCTGCTCCTGTCCCTTCCTCAGTTGCTAAGTGACTTGAGCAGGGGAAAAATTGGAACTGTTGAAGCCAGAGCCCCGAAGGCCATGAGGATGGAGTGAATTGTGACCAGCATTCCTACAGGGGACTGAGCAGCCAGTGAGGTGTGAAAAAAACATGAGAAATGAGTATCCTCGAAGCCAAGTAAATAAATTAGGGACAGAGTAATCAACTTTGACATATGTTGCTGATAGGGTTGTAAGATGAGCACTAAGAACTGACTGTTGTTTTTGACAACATGGAGGTTAGTGGTGACCCCAATCATAAGAAATTCAGAGGAGTGGTGGGGAGTAAAACTTGATTGGTTCAAGAGTGGAGAGGAAAACACCACAGCCAGCACAAGCACTTTGTCAAGGAATTTTGCCATAGAAGGAAAGTAAATATGGTGGTTGCTGGAGAGGGATGCGGGCTAATGAGAAGGTTTTTTGTTTTTGAGTTGAAGACATTTACAGTTTGTGTGCTGCTGAGAATGATGTAGAAGAGAGGAGTGGCACAGAAAAGAGAGGTGATCAAAAGTTCTTGAGTATGCGAGCTGGGAGACTTTGTCCTAACCAAGAGCATTCATTTTTTTTTTTTTTTTTTTTTTTTTTGACCTTTTTCCGTGTCCGGCAACGGATCGCAACCCTCAGTGTTGCCCCCGTACCGGACCGGGGACCGGCGACGGGATCGCAAGCCTCGGCGTTGCTCCTGCGCCTCGCTCAGCCAGCGAGCGGGAGCCGGTCTGCACGTGGGATCCGAACCCTTGGACGGGAGCGCTGCCGCGCTTCCCAAGCGGCGCACTATCCAGTGCGCCACCGGGCCGGCCCCAAGAGCATTCATTTTAAAGGAGGGAAGGCAGGTGCATGATAGTGTGGTGGGAAGATGCGAAGGTTTTCTTCTGATGGGCAGGGATTTTGTAGATTTGAGGAGAGAGTAAAAGGTATGTAATAGCTGTCTTGGAGAGTGGGAGAGGGGACTAGTCATCACTCTGAGGTACCTGTCAAATACACTGCAACATTTTTTTGAAAGATTTGCTATTGTAATAGCTTCAGTGAAGTTGTTGCGTTTGTTCAGTAATGTAAACTATCATTTGCCCTTTCTAGGATTTATTGTTAATAAGATGAAACTTGACATTGATTAGAGTATGGCTTTTAATTTACATACTTTTATCTGAGTAAACTGAACTTATTATTATACATTAAGTCTTTCAGCAAATATTTACTTAGTGTTTGTTCTGCCATGTTCCAAACACTGTGCCACTGTTGAAGAGGGCATAGCAAAGCTGGAAACAGAGATAGATGCAAAACATATGATAATCCCTGAATAAATGTTTGCCCATTCACTGACTCTTGCCTTGATTGATGAAGATAAGGACCTTTTATTGGAATTATAACCTTGAATTTCCTCAAGTCCATGTAACTTTTGTAATCTAGAAGAGAGAAGAGTGTAGGTAAATTGCTAATTAAAATAGAGAGTACAGAAACAGATGAAAATATTTATACGATATTGGTACATGATAAATATGGCATTTCAAGTCAGTGGAGAAAAGATGATTCTTCTACTAAATGGTACTAAAACAATTAACTATCTGTTTGTATGGAAATTAAGTTGTAGTCTTATCTCTCACCATATTCAAAAATAAATTCTGTATAGATTACAGTTTTATATGTAAAAAAGGAAAATATTAAAGATTTAAAAGAAAATATAGAAGGATGTGGTTAAAATCTTAGAGTGGGGAAACAACTTCTCAAGAAAGACGTAAGGGCTGTCCAGTTAGCTCAGTTGATTAGATCATGGTGCTAATAACACCGAGGTCCAGGGTTTGATCCCTGTACTGGCCAGCTATCAAAAACAAAAAACAAAAAACAAAAAACAAAAAAAAAAAAACAAAAAACAAAAAACAAAAAACAAAAAACAAAAAACAAAAAACAAAAAACAAAAAACAAAAAACAAAAAACAAAAAACAAAAAACAAAAAACAAAAAACAAAAAACAAAAAACAAAAAACAAAAAACAAAAAACAAAAAACAAAAAACAAAAAACAAAAAACAAAAAACAAAAAACAAAAAACAAAAAACAAAAAACAAAAAACAAAAAACAAAAAACAAAAAACAAAAAACAAAAAACAAAAAAAGAAAGAAAATACCTAAAATCTAGCAGACTTAAAGAAAAAGACTGACAGATTTGATTATATAAAAACGTAGTGAGTGCGAAAAAAACACACAAACTGTTCAGTTTTTCCCTGTATACTCCCACAACATGCTCCTGACACCAGATGTGTGGGGGTTTCTTCTCCTATGCTAAGCAAGCAGTTCTCCAGTGGACACCAGCTGGGTGTCCTCTAATTCAGTTCCAACACTGTCTACCTGGAGATAACACGAGGTCCCACAAGTTAAATGCTTAGTCCCCAAGAATGCTCCCCACTTCAGATGCCAGACTCAAACCCCAGATTATTTTACTTGTGCTTCTGACCGACTCGCTATAAGTTGGGGTTCCCATAATCCCTACTCCCTTTGGGGTTCAATTGATCTGCTGAGCAGCTCACAGAACCAGGGAAGCACTTACTTACATTTTCAGGTTTATCATAAAGGATATTACAAAGGATACAAATGAAGAGATGCATAGGGCAAGGTACTGGGGAAGGGGTGCAGAGTTTACATGCCTTCCTTGAGTGCACCACCCCCTAGGAACCTCCACGTGTGTCCAGAAGCTCTCTGAACCCTGTGCTATTGAGTTTTATGGAAACTTCATTACATAGGCATGATTGAAACATGGATAACCATGCAGAAATGTGATTGGACAAAAAATGTATGATCTTCTCTTGGTAGGGAAACCCAGCAAGGACTGTCTGTTCAGATTCTTCTTGGTCTCTGTGCAGCATTCCTTCCTCCCAGGCATGGGGCAAGACCCCTTCTGCAATGGGAATCTTATGACCTACAGTCAGACAAGGTCAGATAATTTCTTTATGGCTAGCCCCAACAGAAGGGCATGGGAAGGTTAGAAGAAGCCAGGAACCATGGATGAAAAGCAAAATATACATATCATATCACACATACAAATGGCAAAAGGCATCTTAAATCAAATTAAAAGGCAGAACTGGTGAGAGATTGGGGAGGAGGGAGCTTTAAGAAAGACAAATGTTTGTAGCACATAAAATGAGAACTAACACTAGTAAACCAGTACTTCCTACAAATCAATTAGCAAAAGACAAACTAGCCTATAGATATTAACAAATAAAATGGCAAAGCATATAAAAAGGACATGAAAAGACAATTTATGGTTCTTCAAATAGCTGATTAACATGTAAATAGATCCTTGGCCTCACTAATTATGAAGAAAAAGCAAGTAAAAACCATCATATTGGCAAGAAGTAATAAGATAGATAATATCCAGTGATAGAAATAGTATGGCTAAAAAGGCCTTTACTATACTATTAGAGGGAAAATACATTGGTACAACTCTTTAGAAAGGTAATTTGCAGTATCTATTAAAATTACAAATGTTCATAACCTTCTGACTCAGCAAAACCACTTCTGTCCTACAGAATAATAGCCTGAATGTATAAAAGGTTTATTACAGTGGTATTTTTGGAAGCAAAACATCTTAAGCAACCTAAATGTCTATCAGTAGATTTATTGCTAAATGAATCATAATACAGTCATATAATTCAGTTGCATTCAGTTGAATACTATTCTGGAATTATAGATCTTAACGTGTGGTATAGCACAAGACTGTAACTTGTGACACTAGGAACGCAGCATTTACAGAATAAACACAAGTGATACAGCACCCCAAGGATCACAGTAGCTCTTCAGTCAGCTGTATTGCAAGCTCAGGTATAAATCCCCACTATGTGAACAAAGTGGAGTTCCAATTCTTTATCAAAAGGTGCTGGTTGAGGTTATCAGACACCTTCCAATATACATCCCCAATCCAATAGCCAGCAGATGAGAGAGCAGCAGAGAGGGAAGAAAAGCCTTTAGAAACACTGCTGGGAAAATGTCTTCTTTCTTCTTAGCTTGTGTTTCTCATGCTGAGAGTAGCTGTGCGCTTCGGGTGTTTAAAGAGGAACTCCTTGTGGGGAGGTGGGGGGGATATTTTCTGGCCGACTAGACCAATCCCATATCCAATCTGAGTTTTTCTTCAAGATGCTTTCAACTTCTCTCCTTCTCTCAATGTAATCTTCCTCAGAGTGAGAGCTGTTTTTTTCTCCAATGCTACTATGGGTATCTGCTTCACAAGCTCTATTAATATCCTGTGGTGTCTGTGAGCGAGGTGGGCTGTCAAAGTGAGAACTCTTGGAGCTACCCTGTCCAGATTCATGCTGGGCATCAAGGAGTATTTTTACCATGTCACAATTATAAATAGAAACTGAGACTGGGACACTGTTCCCATTTTGATTATTGCTAAAGTGTAATTCTACCCGGGAGCCTTGCAGGCTCTCCTGCAGCCCAGGGGCCCTGCTTTGTGACACGGTGCCGAGGCTGCCTCGGACACTGTACAGTGCGTTCTGCCCCTGCTGATAAATTCAATCAGAGGGTTTGCAAGAATGTACAATAAGGTGAACATTGTCTTGGACATCTCAAAGAGGGAGCACCTCTGTTAGGTTTTTCCCATCCTAAATGTTATACAATAATATATGTTTTCCTATTTTAATCCACCTATGTGTATGTATGATTTCAAATATATATATATATCTAGCATTAGATTTTTTTTTAAAAAAAACTAGTTACCAGATTGTTATAATTTATTTCTGGAGGGTAGACATATTGAGCCAGGGGAAGGAAACTGGTGACATTTGGTGTCATTTTTCCTTTTGTTTTTGTGTATTTCTATATTTTTTTCACGTTAGAATAATCATTTTAAAAATGGAAGAATGACAGGGAGACACAGGCATCTCTATAGAAAGGGGCTGGTAATGTAGGATTGTTTCTGTTCCAAATCATAATCTCCTGTTGAGGTATTGGTGGGGGAAAGAGGCAGAGAGCATCTCTCCTGGCCCCAGGATCTTGCTGCTTCTGTCCTTGCTGCCTACAATCACTTCTGCACAATCTCATACACCACTTTTTTGAAGGTTCAATTCTATATCCTTCATGAGGTCTATCTGGATTCCCCCACAACCGGATATTATTTTTCCCTATTTGAATCTTCATGGCATTTTGTACTCAGTTGTACTTATAATCTGCCTTGAGAGATTCATGGATGATTCTTTTCACCAGTCTAAAAGCCAGGGGGCGGGTCTCACTTTGTAGTCACCTGCAGGAGCCTTTCTATAAACATTTGTTAAGTTGAATCAATTCTAGACTCTTATTTTAATTTTAAACTCAATAGCAAGCTAGCTTCTTTCGGTACCCTTCTTTACTAGTGATGTGTTTATTTGAACAGCAACAACAAATTGAGACAGTGCTATTCTGTTTTTTAAATGTGATATGAGAAGGCCTCATAAACATTGTATGGGGTGATCAGGTGATGTGTGCGAATAGTAGTAATATTTGTGAGTGGGAAGAAAGGATTTATTTCATATGTTTTAGGGTTGTTATGCTTAAGTGGTTTTTTAAATTTATAGTAAAAATAAATGCTTGCTTATAAATTTACTAGCAAGTACATAGGCCAGGATACCTACTTCTCCCATACTGATTTACTCTAAGAATAGTTGGAGTGAGTTATGTTCGTGTAATCTTTTCTTCCAGTTCTCAGGTGTACAACTACTTTTAAGTATTAGTCATACACTGCTATGTTGAAGAAGTGGGCACACTAATGTGAGGGGCAGGATCTTTATTTCAGCTTATTCGTCCTGTTATCCTTTCTTTGAGCCCCTTTCTTACTTCTTCCTTTTGGCATAAATCAAAGTTATTGTATTTCTTTTGTGCTTGTAGAAAGTAACGAGATGTCCCATTTCCAATACAAAGCTTAAGTCCCACAGTTTGTACTACCCAAGCAGTTACAGTCATTCTTCTACACAGGTAATTTAATAGACGATTCTATTTTTGTAGAAGAATTCTTTTCTTGAATTTTGGTTCTCAAAGAATAAAACCTGATCTTAACTAGAGAAAGTTTATCTTGCAAAAAAGTGGCTGAGGAATGCTGGGCTCAGGCTGTGAACAGAAGTAGAGGCCCAGGATTTACACATGTGCAACTTATTTGTAGCAATTTATCTTGCTGTCTTCATGATTACTGTGGCTCCTTTTCTTTCCTCAACCATTTTGTTCTTTAAGAGGCTTTTTCCAAGATGGACTCTAATTTTTCAGATACACAGTGAAGGGTGAGGTACTCTTGGGAAAAGAAGCAGAGTACAGCTTTCAGCAGCATTCATTCTGTGATGTTTTTCCTCAACTGCAGGAGTAATTTAAGAGCTCTTACCAATGAATAATCATGTGAATGTAAGAACTCTAAAACAAATTTTTTGTAAAATTAATCCTGCCAAAATTTATTGGTTCTTTCGCCCATATTCACAAAAAGAAGCATAACATACACATAATGAATGCCAATCGATTAAGCCAGCCAGCAATGGAGGTATTGATTTCTTATGGGGAATTAAAAAAAAAAAATTTGTCTGTTTAATCAATAGCATTAAAATTAATTATATGAAATACTTAAAATTTACCCCAAACAGGAATAAAAGTATAAAGATATTGTGGAAACAATCATTGGGACTAACTTAAATGTGTTTAGTTGATTTATTTATATATAATATATGTTTAGTATATAAATATTTTTTATCTACCTCTTCTCTACCTCAGGTTTATTTCAGATGAAATCAGAGATGAAGTGATCAGAGAATGACTGACTGGAATATTTTTTTCCTGGCAACAAAAGAGTTAATATAATAATGAGTCAAAGCACATTGGGAAAAAAAAAGCTTTATATGGTGAAATTAGAGAGGCAATATTAGGTAGAAGAAAGAGGTACCAGACTTACAGTAATATGGACTTGGGTTCAGTACTGCCTCTGCCCCTTACCTTGGGCAGGTAACTTGTCAGAAGTTCTCTGAGATTTGTAACATTAAGTATTGGAAGGTTCTTGTGAGGAAGTGAGACATCATATGGGAATGTCTCTAATCTTAGAAGGGGTAAAATGCAGGCTGATTTTTTTCTTTTCTATTAAGGATGCTCACATCAGGCTGTTTCTCCGATGTATTTTATTTTACTAAGAATTCTTCATATGCAGAATTCTGTGTAGAATATGTAGAAATGAAGTGTAAAAGAATTGTCTCTTGGCTTATAACACATTGGCCATTTATTTGAGTATCAGTATGAAACTTGTGCTATTGCCTTGAAAACTAGAAACTGCACCCAAGGTGGGGGTGGGGGTAACATGGATATGTAGGTCAGCTGCAGAATGCAGAATTAGATATTATAAAAAGTTACTCATTTAGAAGCCACAGACTTCACTAATTTACATTAGGTTTGGTTAATCAGATCTATCTTTTTGGCTGTGATGATAGTAATCATTAGAAGGCTTTGTCAGTTCAGTCCTCTGGGAAGCAGATACTTAGATTAAATTAGAAGTGAAAAAGATTTATAAGGGAAAACAGCTAAGAAAGATAAAGAGGAGAGAGCACTGGAATGGGTGAGAAGAGCCTTCAGACTGCAATGCAGGTCTGACACCTGTGAATTGGAAGGAGGAGGAAGTTTAGCAAATTTCTGAGCAAGTCTTAGGCTGATGGGGAAACCAGAACAAAGAGTGCCTGTTAGAGGAATCGCACCGAGCAGAAATAGCCCTTCAGTGATATCCCAACCATGCTCAATCCTTGGCTGGGAGCAATCTGGGAAGGGCATAAACATGGATTGAATATCGCAGCAGATCCTGAAAGGAGCCATCAGCTAACTGCACTCTTTGAAACAGATTTGTTTAAGTGGTATGTCTCCCTGACTGTCATGAAGGCTGTGTGTGATACAAATTAATTTGACAAAAATTTATTGGTTGCCAATTTTGTACAGGAACAATGTTAGGCACTATTGGAGATTTTGAAGTTTATTCATTCATTTGCTCACTTAAACATGCATTCAGCAGATATTTATGGAGGGACTACCATGTCCCAAAAAGTATTCTAGATGTGGAATGCATAAGACTCTCCTTTATATATATTAATTCCATTTAGAAACCATTGTTGAAATACATAACTCACTTTTTTTGTTCCAGGACTGAGGCATTTTGCTGTTGCTCATTAGAATGTTGTAAAGCTCTAAGATTAGAATGCCATACACACAAAGTCTTACAAGGTGCTTTCCTTTTTTGTGTTCTTGGAAATAAAATTATTTGCTTTACTTCAAATTTTCTTTAACAGATATAAAACTTAAAGATCAAGAGTATGAATATTAAATACTGAAAAGAATCCTCACCAGGTGAAAATGAAAATAATTAATCTTATTTAATGGCATGTCGTGGTGACTCCACACTTGCGTAATTTAGCTTTCTGCCAAGAGCGCAGTTGCTCTATATAGTTTGTAAGGAATATACTTGAAGTATGAAAATATTGCAGTATTGGTAGGCTGTGAAGAATGACAAATTTTCTGAAAAGCCTATTTTCTGATGTGCTATCTAGGCATAAACTAAGATTGTAGTATGAAGAGAAAAAGGAGTGATATTAAGGTTGTATTATATTTGAATTTATTTTGAGGGTTCTAAGAGATCCGTGTTTACCAAGTATTTCTTCTAAAAATAGCAATTTCTTTTTAATACCTACTTTAGTTGCTTCTGCATGAATTTTGATGATACTATTTTCCATCTCTTTTTCTTTTGGGCTGACATAGATGCTGTACCAGAGCTGTTTGTTTTGCATCAGCAAAGATGCCTTTACCCTATAGCCAGGGCTTCTGCATGCATCATTAGTGCAGCATGTAGTGATTTTAATGTTATTTCTAAACTGCCCTCACTCCATGCCATTATTTTAATTTAGGACCAACTGTTCAGCCATATGGAGCAGTTTGTCATTCAGCATCTGTATGTTCTTGCAAAATATGAATTTGTCTGTGTGCTTTATGCCTTCAAATGTGGTATATTTCATATGGAAAAGACAAATCATTTCACTTTATTAATGTTGTCATTGTCTGAATTTCCCATTTATTTTTTCCCTTGGAGAGCTCAATGTTGCACTGGGATGCTTTTAAAAGTCATAATGTAAAGGAATGGATACATACTTTCTATAAGTTAGCCTTACTTGAGCCCACAGATGAACATAAGGGCACCTTGCTGACCATTTATTTTTGTGTTTCACAAATTATTCATCTTTTACCCAATTTCTTCTAACCCCAAAGTAGTAGAAATCCAAAAAACCATCACAAATAGAACTGGCACTAATTTACTGCATCTCAGTCTGATTTCTTACCTGCCTGCTCTCTGCCTTCTTGAAATTACTCAGTGCATATTTTGCTAAAGGTGCAGTCATTGTCTCCCCATCTGTATAGCCTTTTAAGCAAACTATTAATCCCTACTCTTGGCTGTGATGAAGGAAGGCTTGTTTAAACGGTGGTACCACCCATCTCGCAAAATATCATTTGACTAGAGGTGAATCTGAATCTAAGGAGAAACTAGTTCTCTTCTAGGCTTTTGCTACTGACATCTGGCATCTGGCATCTCACCAAATTGTGAGGCAGTGTTGGGCAATGGTTAAGAGAATAGGTCTGATACACAGCTGTCCATTTACTAGCTGTGTAGTTTTGGGCAAGTTACTCATCTGCTCTGTGCCTGAGTTTTCTCATCCATAAAATGAGATCCAAAATGTTTTCACAACCAAAAAACTTTTATAACCACTAGGCAGCAAAACCTAACCCACCTGAACTTATTTAATGGTGATAATGACCAGACAGGAAGTTATGCATTATTTTTGTCTATCTTGTGGTTTAAATATTTACATTTTTTCCTGCAGAAATATTAATGTGTGTGATTATGGAATCTAGTTTCAAGATTTTTCGAGAGGGACTATTGACCAATAGTGTCTGCCTCATGGTTTTTCTTTGAGTATTAAATGAGTTAATATATATATATATATATATATAAGTGCTTAAAACAATATTTGGCACATATTAAGTCCTCCATAAGAGTTAGCTCTGATTTTTAACTTGTCTGCATAGGTTTTACTCTCAAGGAATAACTCATTAAGACAAGCACCTACTGTGTGCTAGACCTGTCTTAAGCCCTGGGGACATGGTAATTTTTTTCACCAAGATGGGCATAATTCCCTCCTTTATGTAGATAATAGTCTCCATTAATTTAACAGAAAATTAAAATAAAGTGAGATGATCGTTGTTAATAGAGGAGGAATTGGGCATTAAGGGACCATACAATAGTTTAGTGGTGGGTAAGGTTTCACAAAGAATTGATGATTGAGGTGAGACATAGAAGTTCACCAGGTGAACAGATAGGAGAGGACTATTTCAGGCAGAGGAAGGAGCTTATGTGAAGACTCAGAGGAGAGGTGAAGGATTTGGGTTCTTGTTCCCTTGGTTTGTGTATCCTTACACCCTCCAAATGATAGAAATGAGTTTCCCTAACCCACTTCTCTCCCCAGGACCAGAGCTTGTCATTTTGGGGAAGATCATTGAAAACTGAAGGGAAAGAGAAGCAAAGGGGAATGTACGAGGGTACTTCACAAAATGTATGGAAAAATAGAGTTAAAAGATAATACGAATCTTTCCATGACCTTTTTGAAGTACTCTTGTATGTTATCAGTAGGTTGCTCCGGAAAGGAAAGAGGCAGCGCCTGGATTGTCCAGACCATGCCAGTCTCACCAGTCTGGAAAACTGCTCCTTAGGCAAGTTGCTTGGTGGAGTGTCAAGATGTCTTAAGATTTTTCCATCTCCACATTGGAGGAAACAGTAGGAATGAAGCATGTCCCATCCCTAACTCCCTAGTACCATTCTGAGGCTGTTGCTTTTAATCACATGTGAGATAGGATATTAGATCTTCATGCTTTTAAAATTCCCTCTAGTACTGGTCAGCTGCCAAAACAAAAACAAAAACAAAATAAAATCTCCTCTAAATTAAAAATAAAATATATGCGGAATAGTGGCCATGAGACTCTCCTCTAAGTACCTAGTACCATGCTTCACATACAGCAGGCAGCTGGCACATGTTAGTTGCCCATATGCATTTTCCCATGAAGTATACTTTAAAAGAAATGGATGAATACTCCATAATCTCAAATGCTTTATTATTTTAAAGTTGAATAATTATTTCATAATATAATGTGAAAATTAACTTAAAGTACTGCTAAAATTAACTTAAGGTACTGCTAAAATTCCCGGTATTGATAACACTTTTCAATTTCAGTTATTTTATATATCTCATATTTATTCTTCAGTCTAATTTATGGGTTATCTTGGCTACTTTTTTATTCCTTTCATCCTGCATTACAGCTTTTGGCTTGCTACTACTCACATACATTGACAGAAAGTAGAAAGGAAAATTGAGAAGAGAAATGATTTAAATTTATCCTTTACTGCTAGTGTCGATTCTTACATCACATCAGTCATGAGTCCTGCTTTCTACATTAAAAAATATAGAGTTAAGGGCCGGCCCGTGGCTCACTCGGGAGAGTGCGGTGCTGATAACACCAAGGCCACGGGTTCGGATCCTATATAGGGATGGCCGGTTTGCTCACTGGCTGAGCGTGGTGCTGACAACACCAAGCCAAGGGTTGAGATCCCCTTACCGGTCATTTAAAAAAAATAAAAAATAAAAAATATAGAGTTAAACTAATAGCTTAAATGAAAATTGTAAAAAATAAAAGACAGGATTTAATGTTTCATATGCATATTGTATTCAGTATTATGGTGAATAATTCATATTAAAGTTTTAAAAAATTCCTCTTTATAATTAAGCATTCATTATCTGTAATAATGAGCTTTTCCAAGACGTTTTTCACAAACTACCTTATTACAGGTTGCATTATCCCTCCTCGTGTCCCCCTCCCCCTTCAACTGACACCCCCCACCTTCTGTAGGAGCAGCGCTACTGTTCCCCTCCACAGTGCGGAAGGGAAGGAATGACGCTGCTCACGCAGTTCATCGTGAGAAACCATACTTGCTATTTTCCCATAAATAACATGTTATTTTGACAATTTTTTACTAATTGATTTTAAACAGATGTTTATTCTAAATTTGCCTTGATTAGAGATAACCAATATCACTTCCTTAAATATTATGTTTTGAAGAGACACAAATAAAATTATTCTTTCATCTGCTTTCAATTCTTCATATGTTTGTTCCTGTTGAGAGAAATTATGTCTTTACTCAGCCTTTATATTTGAAAGGCTTTTCCCCTTGTCATCTTTCACTTTCATTTTTATAGGCAGTTCCCATAATTAGACAGATGAAATAAAAAGTGAGGAATCCACTTTAGCAAACTGAAATTAGAGTAACTGTATTTGTTGGTATCTACTTTTTTATAAAAGAGTTTTGTTGGAAATACCTGCATTGCATAAGTATCAAATACATGTGAATTATATAAAGTAGATTTTTGTGGTTTACACAGTTCTTAGGACCTCTAGGATTTCTGTTGTCAAGATGAATTATAATCCTCATTTTATGATACTCTCTCATTAAAAAAAAATCAGTCTGTGTATGGGCTACTCTTAATGTTCTTAAGGTTTTCATACCACTTGTGTACCCAACACCCAAAACAAAAGCTAGGATCTTGGCAATAACCTGTATCTAACCAAATGATTCTCCTTCTTCCTCCTGGTTCCCCGTGACACAGGTAGCCATTTTTCTCAATTCAGTGTTTACCAGTTCCTTCCTTCTTTTTTTACATATATTTTTTTACTATATCTATGTGTATTCTCAAGTATATTTTAAATTTGTTTTTACTTCTGTTAAAAAGGATGTCAATACTGTATGTAATCTCTGCTATGTATTTTTTTAAACTTACCATTCATTGTATTACTAAAATGCTCTGTGTTGTGTGTTGTATTTCATTCATTTTGACTGCTGTATAATAGCCCAAGGGGATGAGGTTTATTTATATACTCTTCCCTTGTCTGAGAATTAAGTTGTTTCTGGGGGTTTATAATTGTGAGTAGCTCCTATGAGAATTCCTGTACATGCCTCCTGTTTTTACCTACGAGAGATTGTTAGAAATAAAATTACTGGCCATAGAACATATAGATTTTCAACTTTAGGAGATAATGCCAAGCTGTTTTCCAGAGCAATTGCACCAATTTGTGCTCATACCAACAGTGTCTAAGAGACCCTATAGATCCATATCCTCTCTAGCACTTGGTATTGACAGACTTAATTTTCGTCAATTAAATGAATATAAAATTATATCTTATTAATTTTTATTTTTTATGTTTATTAGGCATATTTATTTCCTTTTTTGTGAAATGTCTTTTCATAAGTTTTTGTCCATTTTTTTTCCTAAACTGTTTATATTAACAATGTGTTAGGGCCGGCCTGGTGGCGCACTGGAGAGTGCGCCGCTTGGGAGTGCGGCGGCGCTCCCACCGAGGGTTCGGATCTCATGTGGAGACTGGTTCCCGCTCACTGGCTGAGCGCGGTGCGGGTGCAACACCGAGGGTTGCGATCCCGTTGCTGGTCCCCGGTATGGGTGCGACACCGAGGGTTGCGATCCCGTTACCGGTCAGTAAAAAAGACAAAAAGGAAAAACAAACAAACAAACAATGTGTTAGGCATTCTTTATTTATTCCTGATACTAACCTTTTATTGGAAGTATGTGTTTGAATACATGTTCCCAGTTTGTAAGCTGGTCTTTTACTTTCTTCAAGATATCTTTAATGACCAGAAATTCATAATTTTATTTTAATCAAAATCTATTAATCTTTTATGGTCCATACCTTTTTGTGACTTAAGTAATCTTTCTCTAAACCAAGGTATAAAAGATATTCGCCCATACTTTCTACTAAGATAGTTAATAGCTTATTTTTTTAACACTTAAGACCTTAATCCCTCTAGAGTTGATTTTTGTTAATTGAGTGAAGTAAGGATTCAACTTCATCTGTTCTTTTTCATAAAGATTATTTTTTATTTTTTATTTTTTTTCCTTTTTATCTTTTTTTACTGACCGGTAACGGGATCGCAACCCTCGGTGTCGCGCCCGTACTGGGGACCGGCAACGGGATCGCAACCCTCGCTCGGTGTTGCGCCCGCACCGCGCTCAGCCAGTGAGTGGGAACCGGTCTCCACATGGGATCCAAACCCTCGGTGGGAGCGCCGCTGCGCTCCCAAGCGGCGCACTCTCCAGTGCGCCACTGGGCCGGCCCTTCATAAAGATTATTTTAAAATCTCCATCTATTGTACAGTTTCTTTTTACTCCAATGGTCTGATTTACCACCTCTGTCATATATCAAAGTTTCATAAATGCATGGATTTATTTCTAGACTTTTTATTCCATACTGTTCAAATTGTGTGTGTGAGCGTGTCTCTGTGTGTGTGTGTGTGTGTGTGTGTGTGTGTGTATTCATCTTTGAATTTTAAACACACACATACATAACTAGATTTTAAATACTTTGGTTTTTCCCCTAGGTTTTGGACATAGTAAAAGCAAGTATTCGTGCAGTTCTTCCACGCATCTGGAAGGTACCTGATATTGAGGAATTAAATTTATATCGGATTTTCAACCGGGTTTTTAATCGCTTGCTCTGGAGTCATGGCCAAGGACTGTGGAACTGTTTCTGTGATTCGGGGTAAGTTCTAAGTCATCTTTTTATTGTAATTTTTAATGTTTTACTATTAGGTTATAGAGGTAGCCCAATATAATGGTTGAATTTCTTTAATGATCTTTTAAACTATGGATTTTTTGCTGTATGCAATTTTTAGTACTCAACTATAATTTATATCAATTAAGTTGATTTATATAAGATGATGAATATGAATACAACATCTAACTAATTAGAATTCAGTGGAGAGAAGGTAGTCTTAATGAAAAAAATATCAATTATAAACCAATATCCTTAAAGTTTTTCTGTTGTTGCCTTTATGTAGCAAACATCTAAATTCTGGCTACACTCCTGTTTTTCTCTAGCATTCCATTGCTGCCAAGGCTGCTGTGACTCTTTATCATTTAGCCTCAAGACATGTAAAACCAAACATTCCATACCATTTTATTTGGAAATGGCTTCCCTTCTTGTTTTCTCTTAATCCTGTTGTTATTCTTCCAATCATATAGTGTTGATATCTCAGGGGCATCTGCATCTTCTTTCTCCTTCATTGCCTTTATTTAATCATTTGCTAAATCCTGTTAGTTTCTCTGTAACATTCCCACTGTGGCTACTCTATATTGTTTTCATTCATTTTTCCAACAGTTAATTATCTTACTCCTTACACAGTACTTACTAGTTACACAGTAACACGTTAGATACTTTTGGAGATACAAAGTTGAATCTGGCACAAATCCTGCCCTCAAGAAATTTAACAATGAAAATAGCTAACTATATTAGTTACTCTGTGCCAGTCATTTTTCTCATCACTTTACATGTGTTAAGTGAGTTAATCTTCTTAACATCACTTTGTGTTAGGTTCTGTATTATCTCTGTTTAATAGTACTGAGACACACAGATAGGTACTTAGAAGGACCTAGTGGAACTAGGATTGAACTCATTTAGCTTTGACCAGAGTTCATGCTCTTAGCCAATAAAATCTGATGCCTCTAGTAGACACCTTTGATATATACAAAGGTAATCATTATAAAAGAGACACAGATAATGTATGATAGGATTTCAGACAAATCTTTTTGGTGGAAGAGCTAAGTGAAATTAATTGATTTCTAGGCATCTTTGCCTTCAATTTTTTGTCTCCTTTTTCCATCTTACTGTCAGGATCATTTCCTCAAATCTGTATTTCCCTCATTTATCATTGAAGTATAAACTTCTTATCTATAGATACAGGACTCTCAAAAATGCTGATTCTTTTTTCTTTCTCCAGTCTTCTCTCTCATTACTCTCCTACTTGAACTCTGCTCCAGAAAAACAAATTATTTTTCAAATATCTTCAAAATTTGTCCTTTTCTTTCTCTGAACTGTCGATGGACTGCTTTCCACAGCCTTGTCCCTCCAGTTCCTTCTGCATCATTTGAATCCTATGAAGAGACCCAGACTATACCTCTTCTGTAAAACCCTAACAGACTGTCCTACTGTGAAATGATCTGTGAATGTCCTCCATTTCAATACTCTAGCCATATGATACTGAATTATTCATACCATTTGCAGATTCATTCTTACTACCATATTTTTTTCTCAACTGCCATTCACCAACAGGGAGAATTCATAAGGCATTCTGGGGTGTGATAAAATCTGAGAATAATCTTAGCTATAAATTATTTTCACAGAGACTTAAGTGAAACATTTGAACTGTACTCCATAGACCCTCAGGTGATGGCTCTCTGTAAAAGTTCTCCCAATCTGAACTCATAGTTGGAATTTTTTTCTGTTTATTGAGCCATTGGTTTGATGCTGTATGTGAATCCCAACTACTCTCCACCATGGAAGGGAGTGCGTCTATTACTGAAATTGGTGGTAACGGTTTTGAGTCTTTGGATAATCTCTAATGCCAGACCCTAAAGATGCCCATAAAGTGGTACTTCTTTACATCTAGGACTCCTCTTTCCTGAGCTATTTCACTAACATAGTCTAATTTGTCTCAGAGTAATTTTCTCCTGTCCCTGGCACAACAACCTCTCCTGCCCCCCAAACTTCTCTAGTGGTATCTATTACTTACTACTAGTAATTATAGTGATAGTAAATAACATTTATT
>NW_007726457.1:127761-129178 GCF_000696425.1 Galeopterus variegatus
TACTTCTTTACATCTAGGACTCCTCTTTCCTGAGCTATTTCACTAACATAGTCTAACTTGTCTCAGAATAATTTTCTCCTGTCCCTGGCACAACAACCTCTCCTGCCCCCCAAACTTCTCTAGTGGTATCTATTACTTACTACTAGTAATTATAGTGATAGTAAATAACATTTATTGAAAGCTTACTGTCTGACACTGTTTTATATATTAAATATTCATATAATCTCCACAAAAATATTTTGAGTAAACTATTATTATTCTCATTTTACAAACAAGGAAATTGAAGTATAAACAAAGTATATAACCTGGCCAAGTTCCCACAGTAATTAGGTGAGCCCGCATTTAAACCACGATAGTCTGAGTCAAGAGCTCAAGCTCTTAACTCTATGCTTTACTGACTCTCTACAAAGCAGATTTGCCAGTGGCTGCAAAGCCTGTTTTACTGCAAGTCCTGCAACATTAGCCTAATCCCTAGACCATTATGCCTGGGCAGTTGGAGCAGGAGTAGCTTTGAGTCCAATTTGATTCTATTCTCCATCCATTTTTTTCAATTTGGTGGTTTTATTTTGCAGCTTTGCAAATGAGTTTCTTAGGCTTCCTTAATTTAAAGAAGTGTGTTTTATTCTCAGTTTGGACCCAGAATAGTTCTTCTTTATCCTCTGAATCATGTCTAGTCAATGTATACTCCTTTGACCTTTCGTCTAGCAGCCTAGCAGTGAAGGTGAAAATCTCTTCTCTGTTCTAAAGGAGTGATTTTAATATAAGGTGTACTTTCTATCACAGTTAGGTGTAAAATCTTGGAAAAATATAATCCAAATAATTCTGGGCCACCTTGATTCCTGCCTCGGCCTGTCAACACCCCCAATAATAAAACAAAATAAGTAAACCATCCCGTTTACCTCCAGAAACATCAAACAGTAATATAGATCTTTGTGGAAGGTTTCCCTAGAATTGTCCCAGGGGTTTTACTGGTGCATCAAACAGAAAACACTCTTTTCCCTGTCTTTTTCCTCTTCCAGACTGTGGAAACCTGTGCCCAGAAACCCTTTTATCACATGCAGCCTCCTGGAAGTGTTATGATAGCCCACATTATGAATATATTCTCTTTAGGGAAATAGCTCTCAGAATTTTCATGAATAAAATTGTCTACCATGTTTTACTAGGATAGAGGAAGTTTACAGTTCTGTGGAACCCAAAGTAGGCCTGAGAGCTCTGGAAAGGTGGCTATGGGACATTTCAGCTGAGACTTGCAGGAACTATAGGAATTTTCCAGTTAAAGCAAAGAAGAGTAAGCAGGGGATAGTATGGTAGAAGGAATGCCTAGTTTGGAAAAGCCCCCTCTCTACTCAAAACACTGATAGGAAAACTCCAAAGAAGAGAATCTAGTGTGGGTCCTGTATTAGTCCATTTCCATTGC
>NW_007726457.1:130106-132594 GCF_000696425.1 Galeopterus variegatus
AAGATGGTGGGAGCAGAGAGAGCAGAGAGAGAGAAAGACAGACTCTACTCTTCTTTTAAAACTCATAGAACCACAACCGTGGCCACCATTTTAATCCATTCACTACTGTATTATCCTACAATCTAATCACCTCTTTAAGGCTCCACCTTTCAATTATCTTGATAGGATTTTCCACCCTCTTAACAGTCACAGTGGGGGCTAAGTTTCTAATACATAAAACTTGGGGGAGACACCATTCAAGCTTTAAGGAGTTTTGGGGGGACATAATTCAATCCACTACAGACCCTTTAGCCAAAAGCATTTTCCTTTGGGAGTTTGTTATGTAAAACTTTTCTTTTAGAATTTTAGGGCAAGAAGAAACTTTAAAGAACATTCTAAGGCAGCAGTCTGTTTCTAGGCTGAATTATGCCTACTTGAAAATGTATACATAACATACAGACTACTTAAAATGATGTGACTTTCCCTGTTCTCGTATCACTTTCAATTGGATATGTTCTTTTTAGTACTTTTCAGCTCATTAATCTCTCTGTTGATGATTATTTAGCTGGTATATTGTTCAGATTTTTTTTTTGGACTTCTGCTACTGAACTTTGGGCCACTCAACCATCAATTATCACTTCTAATGGAGGAGAAAGGAATGAATCAGTTTCACTTTTTAGATAACTGCATTATTAAATGTTTTGATGAGAATGAGGGTGAAAATTATTGGATTACTGGATAATTTTGAAATTCCTAAGTCGCTAGATTTCATTAATAACTCCCCTTTGTTGCCAGAAGTGTCCAGTATTCTATAGCATATCGTTATATTACTAAAAAAAGTCATCTAAGGTCATTTCCTTTTATATTTTTCTGAAGATTAGGGAGAGCCAGAAATAACTTTTTAATCATTTAATTCGTTTTAATTCATAGATTTTAGTGTTCCTATTTCCTTGGAATTTAGATGTAGAAAGCAGGCAGATAAGACTCTGGGTTCTTTGATAAAAGCACTGGTATTTTTAACTATTTATACCTCATTTTACCTTCTTCAAAAACTTTGCGTTGCTAGTGTAAAAATTGAGCCACTGTAGTATTATAGAGGCATTTTATCTACTCAGCTGTGCCAGGTGGCAGGTAGGAACTGGGGGACACAGTTCTGATACACTCAGTTTGAAGGATAGGTTTCTTTTGTGTTGAGGGGGCACCATTAGCCTAGTACCAAATGAATCTGGTCTCATTCATTTTCTTTTTTCCTTATGAGGGGTTTTGGTATGCTGACACTTAAATATGGATTAATAATAGTCTTTAGCGAGTGGTGGTGAATATACACACTGGAAATAAATATGTATAGGACCTTGATTCATATATTTATTTTAAATACTTAAGTTAGAATGAGAGAATGAGGAGCCAAAGCTGGTCATATCATAGCTCACATATTATTCNTATGAGGGGTTTTGGTATGCTGACACTTAAATATGGATTAATAATAGTCTTTAGCGAGTGGCGGTGAATATACACACTGGAAATAAATATGTATAGGACCTTGATTCATATATTTATTTTAAATATTTAAGTTAGAATGAGAGAATGAGGAGCCAAAGCTGGTCATATCATAGCTCACATATTATTCAGAAAGTTATCTCAAATTGGAGTGTTATAGAAGAAGCCCTTTTATTTTTCTTTCATTTTATTTGTTCTTTTCTACCTCTAAATCCCAAGTTAGGTACAGAAGAATTATCATGATGTGAGTGACCTGATAGCTGATCTAATCAAATGGCACCAAGGTATCAAAAAATAAATATATCCACATTGAGAGTGGAGGTTGGTGGTGGAGGTATAGACTTGTAGACATACCAAGAATCCTGGCAGAGGGAAAAGAAAGTGCAAGACAGATAGTCAAAACACAGGATGTTGTCTGTGTGCATTCACATTTATATAAACTTTATTTCTCTGGGCCCAGATATGTATGTAGGGACTGCTAGATTAAGGTGGTACCTACCGAATAAGTCCCATGGGATTCCCGTGGAAGGACCTGTGTGGGTCCGAGTGCTTACCACTATAGAATCACCAATCACACTTGCCAGACAGAACTTAAAGGAAAGACTTTTTATTTCAGAAGATGTCGACCAGGAGGGTAAAGTCCCGACTGAGGGCTGGGTTTTATATAGGTAAATGTATTGGGTGAAATAGGATGCTTTGAGAGATGTAGATAGAACGTAGGATGTCTTCAATTGTGGTGGACAGCTGCTTCCTGGTTTGCAAGACAGGATACTTTGAGAGATGTACCAGGATGTATTGGGTGAGGCAGGATGTCTGCTTTTGATACAATCTTAGTTAATCATTAAGGGCGAGCTATAAAGGGAAAAACAAAGTTCTATAGTGTATACATGAGTGTGGGGGGTTTCTACATTTACAAAGCCATATTAATTATAAACATATTCCCAAATTAATTTATTTTCTCCAGTATTTTTATCAAATCAGGTAAGCTGATTTTATATCTATATCTATATCT
>NW_007726457.1:134260-135631 GCF_000696425.1 Galeopterus variegatus
TGGTATCATTATTTTTGTTAAGGTAAATACAGATTCCTAGAAAAACCGAAGTTCCTAGAATACTTAATTTTTGAGAAATTATGTCAGTATTTTACAAATACTTTTAATATAGAATAACTCCATTTTTTAGGAGGTGTTGGGAAACTATCCTGTTATCTACCCACAGTTGGCATCATTAAAGTCTTTATAGACAAGTAGTATGAATTTGATGTTGTGTTTGTTAATATAAAGATTAATTTCCTAATTTGTATTTATTGTATAACTTTCAACCATTCATAGTTATTGCAAATGTGTGAAGCCATTTCTACTTTCTCCTATCGGTTTGTTGCTATGTAAGTGATATAGCTGGTTGCCAATTTTAACAGCGAACATGAGGTCATGTCTGTTTCCATGCCAACAGATCCTCTTGGGAGAGTATATTCAGTAAAAGCCCTGAGGTGGTGACTTCTTTGCAGCTCCAATGTTGCCAGCGCCTGGTCGAGCTTTGTAAACAGTGCCTGCTAGTGGTTTACAAATATGCAACTGACACAAGAGGATCACTCTCAGGCATTGGTCCCGACTGGGGTAATTCCAGGTACTTGTTTATATTCCCTAGCCCCTGTGAGTTCTACATAAAGTAATGCCACAACACAGTTGGAAATTGAGTCTGTTTTTGCTTATATGGCTAGAGAAAAAGCTAAAGACTGAAAATTCATAATGCTATTACCTACAAAATATTTTTAATTAGCACAATCTTTACCTTTAAGAGACTGAACAAAGACAGTCACAGTCTTGAAGGTGATAGAGATACATACATGAAAATGAGATTATTTGGCTTAATACTTTTGCTTTCAAAAGCGAAGTAGGAGTAAAAATGTGGTAATAAATTTAATTTTTGTTCTCCAATAGGAATATTTCGACATTTTTCCTTCAGCCTACTACAGTTGAGAAGATGCCTTTAGTTTAATTTTTATTGTTCAGTATACCTCTACTACTCCGTTCATCATCAAACAAATCTGTAGGTGAATTTTTGTCAAGTTCCATTTAAAACTTAAGTTTTATAAATGTTGTCCTGTTAAAATATGTAGTTTTTCAAAAAGCATGAAAAACAGTATTATTTTTAAGCTGCAAAAATACACAGAGTAAATAAGAAGTGTATTTTAGCATTTTTATTTTAGAAATAAAAATGAATATGTAACTTTAGTTTTATATGTGTAAGTTGTAGTACTACTCAGGATAAAAGGAAGTAAACTATGTCTTTGAAAAACTAAGCAATTATCAAAAAAGTCAATGAAAAGTCAAATAAACAGAGAGGAAAAAGGAACCACTTTAGATTTTCTTTTTGAAAGATTTAGAAATTGTCCGTTTATTAAAAAGAAGTCAGGGAGTATA
>NW_007726457.1:136587-156495 GCF_000696425.1 Galeopterus variegatus
TGTATATGGGATCCGAACCCTCGGGCGGGAGCGCTGCCACGCTTCCCAAGCAGCGCACTATCCAGTGCGCCACCGGGCCGGCCCCATTCAGACTTTTTAATGTCACTCCTGCAATTCCAGATTTCTTTACCCAGTTTCTGTTGATGGATCCTGTAGCTTTTGTGGGTAGGGAAAATTGGATGAGTCTTCCTGGTTATTCTGGAGGAGGAAGTTATGTCTCACAGTTGCTTCAGACTATTTTATTTTCTTCCCCTTGTTGTGGTCAGAAGAGATATTCCTGGCTCTTGAATCTTGAGTTCTGAACTTCTGATAAATGCTCAAGATGACCCCAGTATTGTGATTATAAGCATCTTTCAGTGTCAGGAAATACATATACTTTCATTCCCACCCAAGTTCAGAACCATTTGAGAGACAAATGCAGGAGTCAGATAGATGGTCATTAAAATGTAGCTCTATTACTGATAAAAGTTGTGACATAGTGTAGATGTGAGCCAAGAGAGTTTTCTAATGTTGAATTCCAGAATTCAACTTATCCACCCAATCAAAGGCAGAACTGGACCAATTTAAACCTTCCCCTACCCCTATTCCATAAAGTCTAGTTCCTTTATGGTTAACAGGAGAGCAAGTAACAATGTGTCCTCTCTGCAGAAAAGCTGAGCCAGAAAAAAAGAAAAAGAAAGAAAAAAAAAAAAAAAGAGGCTGAGCCAGCATACCTGGTTCCTCCTATTAAACTCACAAATCAGATAACTTAGTTCTGGTAAGAGACGCCAGGAAGTTTATACTAGTGGAAGTTCTTCTACGTGGAAACACAAGGAGTGCAGTGAAATAAACATCACTCCCTAATATCTAGCTATTAAAACTCAAGTCAATGTCATATTAATTTAAGGACATGTAAGTTTATACTAGTGGAAGTTCTTCTACGTGGAAACACAAGGAGTGCAGTGAAATAAACATCCCTTCCTAATATCTAGCTATTAAAACTCAAGTCAATGTCATATTAATTTAAGGACATGTAAAAAATTCCTCTCATAGATAAGTAGGGGAACCTATAGCATTTTACTTTATATGCAGAAGTCACTGAATTTAATATTTACTAACATATTTATAAATTATATTTATGAAGTATACCTGAAAATATAAATATAAATTTATATATATTTATAAATGAATATGAATTATAAATCAATATATAAATATAAATATACCTAATAAATAATGTATAAAGTATACCTATAATAAGAGGAGATCCATCTTTGGCAAATTTATCTGTAAAATTAAAAGAAAAAAAATATAGCAACATCAGTCAGGTTTATGGACCATGTTTATCTATTTTTAAATTTAATTTTCTTAATTGACACATAATAGTTGTACATATTTATGGGGTACAGAGTGATATTTTGATATATGTGTATAATGTGTACTGATCAAATCAGGGAAGCATATCTGTCACCTCAAACATTCATCATTTTGTTTGATTTGGGAACCTTTGAAATCCCCTCTTTTATCTGTTTGAAAATATAAAATAAATTATTGTTAACTACAGGCACCTAACAGTGTTAAAGAACACTAGAACTTATTCTTCCTATCTGGCTGTAAGTTTGTATCTGTTAACCAACCTCTCCCTAACACTCCTCCCCACTACACTTCCCAGCCTCTAGTAACCACAATTCTACTCTCTACTTCTAAGATCTTTTTTAGTTCCCCATGTATGAATGAGAACATGCAGTATTTATCTTTCTGTGCCTGAATTATTTCACTTAACGTAATGTCTTCCAGGCTTATCCAGGCTGCCTTGAATGGCAGGATTTTACTCTTTTTTATGGCTGAATAGGATTCCATTGTGTATATATACCGCATTTTCCTTTATCCATTTATCTGTTGATGGACACCTAGGTTGATTCCATATGGGAGTGCAAATATTTCTTTGACATATGGATTTCCTTTCATTTTTATATCAACTCAGTTGTGGGATTGCTGGTTCATGTGGTAGTTCTATTTTAATATTTTTGAGGAACCTCCATACTGTTTTCTATAATGGCTATATTAATTCACATTTCCACCAACAGTTTATAAGAGTTCCCCTTTCTCTGCATCCTTGCCAACATTTGTTATTTTCTGTCTTTTTGATAATTCTGACTAGAGTGAGATGGTATCTCATTGTGATTTTGATTTGTATTTCTCTGATGATTAGTGATATTGAACATTTTCCCATGTACCTCTTGACCATTGTATGTCTTCTTTTGAGAAATGTCTATTCAACTCATTTGCCCATTTTTTTGATTAGGTTATTTGTTTTTTTTTTTTTTTTTGGCTGTTGTTTGAGTTTCTCATTGCTGTAGTTTGGATATGGTTGGCCCTCAAAATTCATGTTGAAATTTGATCCCCAATGTGGCAGTGTTGGGAGGTGGGGCTTAGTGGAAAGTGATTGGGTCGTGGGAGCAGATATTCATGAATAAATTAATGCAATTAGTGCGGGGGAGGATGGTGAGTGAGTTCTCTATTAGTTCCCCAGAGAGCTGGTTGTTAAAGGAGCCTGGCACCTCACCTCTCTCCTCAGCTTCTCTCTCCATGAGATATCTTGCACATGCCTGCTACCTGCCACTTTTCATCATGAGTAGAAGCAGTCGGAGGCCCATGCCAGATGTAGCTGTCCCAGAATCATGAGCCAAACAAACCTCAATTCTTTATAAATTACCCAGCCTCAGATATTTTGTTATAGCAACATAAAAACAGACTAATACACTTGTGTATTCTGGCTATTAATCCCTTTCAGATGAATAGTTTGCAAATATTTTCTCCTATTCTGCAGGTTGCCTCTTCATTCTTCTGATTGTTTCTTTTGCTGTGCAGAAGATTTTTAGTTTGATATAATCCAATTTGCCAATTTTTGCTTTTGTTGCCTGTGCTTTAGAACCTTATCCATAAAATCTTTGCTCAGACCAATGTCTTGATATGATTCTATATTTTCTTCTAGTAGTTTTATAGTTTCAGTTCTCACATTTAAGTCTTTAATCCATTTTGAGTTAATTTTTGTATATGGTGAGAGATAGGGATCTAGTTTCTTTCTTCTGCATAAGGATATCCAGTTTTCCCAGCACCAATTATTGAAGAGACTGCCCTTTCTCCAATGTATGTTCTTGGATCCTTTGTTGAAAATCAGTTGGCTGTAAATATGTGGATTTATTTCTGGGTTCTCTATTCTATTGGTCTATGTGTCTGTTTTTATACTAGTACCATGCTGTTTTGGTTGCTATGGCTTTGTCATATATTTTTAAGTCAGGTAATGTGATGCCTCTATCTTTTTCTTTTTGTTCAGGATCACTTTGGCTATTCAGTGTCTTTTGTGACTCCATATGAATTTTAGGATTGTTTTTTCTATTTCTGTAAAGATTGCCATTGGCATTTTGATAGAGATTGTATTACATCTGTGGATTCCTTTGGGTAGTATGGTCATTTTGACAAAAGTAATTCTTCCAAACCATGAACATGGGATGTCTTTTCAACTTTGTGAGTGTGTGTGTGTGTGTGTGTGTGTCCCATTCAATTTCTTTCAGCAGTTTTTTATAGTTTTCATTGTAGAGATCTTTCACATTCTTGGTTACATTTATTTCTAGGTATTTTTATTTATTTATTTAATTTTTGGTAGCTATTGTCAATGAAATTGCTTTCTTGATTTTTCAGCTAGTTCATTGTTGATGTATGGAAAGTGCTACTGATTTTTGTATGTTGATTTTGTATTCTGCAATTTCACTGAATTTATCAGTTTGAAGAGTTTTTGTAGAGTCTTTAGGTTTTTCTATATATAAGACCATGTTGTATGCAAACAGGGACAATTTGACTTCCTCTTTTCCAATTTGGATGACATTTATTACTTTCTCTTGCCTAATTGCTCTGGCTATGACTTCCAGTACTGTGTTGAATAAGAGTGATAAAGTGGGCATCCTTGTTTTATTCCAGTTCTTAGAGGAAAAGCTTTCAACTTTGCTCATTCAGTATGATGTTAACTGTGGGTTTGTCATATGTGGCCTTTATTGTGTTGAGGTACATTCTTAGTCTACCTAATTTCTTGAAGGTTTTTAATTATGAAGCAATGTTGAATTTTATCAAATGCTTTATCTTCATCTATTGAGGTGGTCATATGGTTTTTGTCTTTGATTCTGTTGATATGATGTGTCATATTTATTCATTTGCATATGTTGAACCATCCTTACATCCCTGGGATAAATCCCACTTGGTCAGGGTGTATAATCTTTTTGATGTGCTGTTGGATTTGGTTTCATAAAATTTCATTAAGGGTTTTTGCATCTATGTTCATCAGGAATATTGGCCTGTAGTTTTCTTTTTTTGTTGTGTCCTTATCTGGTTTTGGTAGCATGGTAATGCTGGCCTCCTAGAATGAGTTTGGAAGAATTCTGTCATCTTCAATATTTTGTAATAGTTTGAGAAGAATTGGTATTAAATCTTCTTTAAAAGTTTGGTAGAATTCAGCCATGAAGCCATTTGGCCCTGAACTTTTCTTTGTTGGGAGACTTTTTATTACTGATTCAACCCTGTTACTTGTTATTGGTCTGTTCAGGTTTTATATTTCTTCTTGATTCAGTCTTTGTAGGTTATGTGTGCTGTGGATTGATGTTCCCCCAAAACTTAGTCTCAGCTGTGACAGTGTAAAGAGGCTGGGAAATCCTATGTTGGTAATTGAAAGGTGTGGCCTTGAATAGGTAGGTGATTGGACTGTGAGGTCTATGCCTAGTGAATGGGTTGATCCATATAGTGACTAATAAGTTGATAGATTAATGGTGGTCATGGGCATGGTTCTGAGTGCTTTAAAAGGAGAATGCATGAGGAGGTTACTCTCTGAGCTCTCTGTTCCACCATTTTCACAATGTGATACTTTGCCATCACTGTTGCCTCCACCACCAAGGTTCTCTCCAGATATGTTCCCTGGACTTTGGACTTACCAGCCTCCAAAACTCATTCTATGAGGCCAGCATCACAGTGATATCAAAACCAGATAAAGATACAACAAAAAAAGAAAACTACAGGCCAATATCCTAGATGAACATAGATGAAAAAATCCTTAACAAAATATTACCAAACTGAATACAGCAACACATCAAAAAAAGCTAAAAACATTTTCAAAAGCCACCAAGGTAGTACTTTTGCTTTTTATAATAGAGCACTAGGTATTTGGACAAATCTTCCCTCTGATGCTGATGACAACTAGAAAAGCTGTACAAAATACTAGAACATTTTCCTGAAGGCATCAAAGCAATACCAGGTATTTTTTAGTGAGTACTTGTTACTGAGTAATGCTTTTGATGGTCTTGTGGGCCTAGGGAAAAAATAGGAGTCTGGGGCTTGCCAAAGATGGGAGCCTTGGTAAACACCCTGGATTCCTAGGAGTAACAATGTTCCATATGGTTGGCAAAGCAAAAGCTGACAGAACTAAAAGGAAAAGTAGACAAATACATAACTACGGAGGGAGATTTAATAACCATTTATCAGAAAAAAGTCAAGATACACAAAATTTTAACATTATAATTAACAGTCTTAACTGTTACATATAGAAGTGAATCTAATAACTTCAGAATACAATACACTAAGCATACTAGAAACTTTTACAAAATCAACCATAGTGTGGAATAACAAAATAAATTTCGACAAATTTCAGAAGATTGAAATCATACAGAATATTTTTTCTGACCACAATGCTTTTAAGCTAGAAAACAACAAAATATAACCAGAAAATTCATACTTTGGAAAGTATTTGGAAATATATTTTGAAAAAAATACGCTTTTAAATAACCTATGAATCAAAGAAGAAATCATAATAGAAAAAGGAAATATTTTAAACTGAATGATAACCAAAGTATTACAAATAAAACATAAAATATAGCTAAATCAATATTATAGGGATATTTATAGACTTAAATGTATGTACGAGTAAAGAGGAAAGGCAAAAACTAAATGACCTAAGCAACCATCTTGAGAGGTAACAAAATGACATTTAAATAAACCCAAAGAATACAGAAAAAAGAAATAATAAAAATGAGGGCAGAAATTAATGACATAATGAAACATACATAGAATAAAGAAGATAAACATAGCCAAAAGTGAGTTTTAGAAAAGACTAATAAAATTGATAAACACCTGGTGAGACTGATCATCAATATCAAAGGCACAAATCGCTAACATCAAGAACAAATAGGGATGCATTACCACAGATCCTACAGACATTGAAAGCTTGATAAGAAGATGTTATGAAAAATTTCATGAAAATAAATTTGGTAATTTAGATGAAGTTAGCAAATTCATAGAAAAACACATATGACCAAAAGTGATACAAGAAGAAATAGAAAATCCTATGTAGCCATTACTGCTGATGAACCTGAATCAATAATTAAAATCCCTCACACAAAGGTAACTCCAGGATGAGATGGCTTCAATAGTCAATTTGATTAAACTTACCCAGAGAACAGAAAAGGAGGAAACACTCTCCAGCTTGTTTTTTGAATCCTATGTAGCCATTACTGCTGATGAACCTGAATCAATAATTAAAATCCCTCACACAAAGATAACTCCAGGATGAGATGGCTTCAATAGTCAATTTGATTAAACTTACCCAGAGAACAGAAAAGGAGGAAACACTCTCCAGCTTGTTTTTTGGGGCTACCATACCTTTGATATCAAAACCTCACCAGCACATTATGACAAAGGAAAATCACAGTTCAATTCCACTCCTAAACATAGATGCAAAATTCCTAAACCAAATATTAGCAAAACGAACCCAGAAAGTTTAAATAGGATAATATATCAAGACCAACTTCTGCTTATTGCACTAATTTAAGGATACAAATAACATTAAAAAGTTATCAATGTAATTTGCTTCAGTAATAGAATAAAAGATCACTTCAAAAGATACAAATAAATCACCTGATAGAATTCAATATACATTTATGCTTTAAAAATGCTTAGCTAACTAGAAACAAAAGAGAAATTCCTCAATCTAATAAAGGATAACCACAAAAAACTTACAATAAACATTACCTAATGCTGAAATGTTGAATGCCTTCCCTCCTTCCCACTTCTATTCAGCATTGTACTTGAGGTCCTGCCTGGTTCAATGAGGCAAACAAAAGAAATAGAAAGGGCTATATTTGAAAGAACTAAAACTCATTATTAGTGGATATGATTGCGTTCATACAAATCTAAATAAATCTGCAGATAAATGAAGTGAATTTAACGATTTTGATGAAATTAAAGTTGATATAAAAAAATCAGTTGTACTTTTCTAAATCAACAACAAATAGCTAGAATATGAAATTTTAAATATCATTTTTCAATAGCATGAAATAATACGTAATACTTAGGAATAATGCTAACAAAAAATGTATGACCTTTAGTAGGAAAATGTAAAAAATAGAAAGATATACCTTATTCATCACTGAAATCAATATTATCAATACGTCAGTTTCTCTCCAATAGTTCCATACATCAATGTAATACTACTATAAATCCCAACAAATTTTTATTTTAATTTTTTTTTGCAGAAGGAGAATTTGACTAAAGCTTATTCTAGCATTTTACAGAAAAGCAAAGGACCAAGAATAGATGAAGACAACTTTGAAATAAAACAATGAAATGGTACGATTTATTAACTACAGTTGTACCAAGACTTATAATAAACCTAAAATAATTTAAGATATTGTGATATTGGCAAAAGATAGACAAATAGGCTAATTAAACCACTCATGAAAGCCATAAACCAATCCAAGCCCATCTGGAAACTTGATTTATGACAAAAGGAGGTACACTTGATTTATGAAAAGTGGGAAAAGAAAGTTTGTTTAAACAAGTGGTGCCAGGACAATTGGATTTCCAAATAATAATTAAAAATAAACTTGACTTTACCATAAACAAAAATAATTTCCAGTTGAATTGAGTATATACAAGTGAAAAGCAAAATTAAAGACTTAAGGGGTTAATATAGGAGAATATTTTCATGACCTTGAGGTAAGCAAAGATTATAAAAATAGGAACAAAAAGTGCTAACCATAAATGAAAAGATGAATACATTTGTCTATATTAAAATTAAGAACATATACATGTTCATATGTAAGAGGTGAAAAAGCAAGCTAAAGGATGGAAGAAGGTATTTGCAACCCATATAATCTATAAAAAATTCTATACAGATTTTATAAGAACTACAAATTTTTAAGGAAAAAACAGACCACTCAATAGAAAAATGGGGAAGACACTTGGGGGAAAAAAAAAAGACCAATAAACATGCGAGAAAGTGTTTATGCCAGCTAATAATCAGGGAAATGCAAACTCACAAAAACACTGCATTACCATCACTGCATACCAAGAATTGATGAGAATGTAAAGTAATGCAAACTCTTACATTGCTGGTGATAGTGAAAACTGGTACCTTTTATAAAAAGTTCTGCATTACATACTAAAGTCTACTTTTTCACAACTATTCTACTTCTAGTAAATTCTCAGAAATGTGTGCACCTGTGCACCAAAGACCCTTATTAGAAAAATCATAGTAGCATTTACACATAATAGCTAAAAATTGGAAACAACCCAAATATCCATGGAAGAATGGATACATTTCCCCCCAATATATACAGCATTGAAAATGAACAAAGCAAACCTATACATAGCACCATGAGTCTCAAACATAAAGTTGGGCAAGGGATGCCAAATACAAAGGAATACATACTTTGTTCATTTATTTTAAAAACAAAAACAGGCAAAACAGGGCCGACCCCATGGCGCACTCGGGAGAGTGCAGTGCTGGGAGTGCAGCGGCACTTCCTCCACGGGTTCGGATCCTATATAGGGATGGCCGATGTGCTCACTGGCTGAGCGCAGTGCGGACGACACCAAGCCAAGGGTTGCGATTCCCTTACCGGTTGCAAAAAACAAACAAACAAACAAACAGGCAAAACAAAGTTATGGCATTTAAGGAATATATATTTGGGACACCAAGCCAAGGGTTGCGATTCCCTTACCGGTTGCAAAAAACAAACAAACAAACAAACAAACAAACAGGCAAAACAAAGTTATGGCATTTAAGGAATATATATTTGGGTGGTAAACAGGGAAGTAATTACCATGAAGGTCAGAATAGTGGTTAACTTATGGGGAGGGAGGGTGCTCTGGGATGCTGGGAATGTTCAGTTACTGGGTGGTAGTTATACCAGTAATCATTTTATAATACTCATCAAATGGGACATTTATGTTTTATGCACTTTTCTGAATGTGTGTTATATTTTACAATTAAAAAGCTTAAAAAACTGGGCTGGTTAGCTCAGTTGGTTAGAGCATTGCCTTGTAACACCAAGGTCAAGGGTTCAGTTCCCCATACCAGCCAGCCACCAAAAAAAAGAAAAAGTAAAAATAAAAAACCAACAGCGTAAATATATGATACCATTTATGGACTTAGGCTAAGACAGTTTGATATATCTATCTCAGAACAGGTATTTTCTTGCGAGTGAGGCTGATGTTCACAGTACATAAATTACAAATAATATTTCATTCGTGTACACTGTTTCATTGGCTCCGTACTCTGAGCCAGACATGATAGAAACTATTAGACTTTTTTCACAGCTGAGAAAACTGAGGTCCATAGAGGTTAAGTGGCTTATCCAAATCCACATTTGTGGCGTGTGGCAGAGGTGGATCTTGAAACCAGGGTCCTGCCTGCCCCCTCCCGCTACACCCTCAAGTCAAAGTTAAAACCACAGGACAATGCACATCCACTAGGATGGCTATTATCAAAAAATGCAAACTAAAAATGTGGAAAAGTTGGAACCCTCATGCATTGCTGGTAAGAATGTAAAATGGTGTGGCAGCTGTGGAAAACAAGCAGTTTGTCAAAAAGTTAAATATAGAATTAACATATGTTTCAGCAATTCCACTCTTAGGTATATACCCAAATAATTGAAAACAAGGATTCAGATACTTGTATACCAGTATTCAAGGCAGCATTATTAACAAATGCCAAAAGATGGAAACAAACCAAGTGTACATCAACAGGTGAATGGATAAACAAAACATGGCATACGTATGTAATGAAATATTATTCCACCATAAATCAAAATGAAATTCTGACACATGCCACAATACGGATGAACCTTGAAAATCAATTGTGCGAAATTGTAATAGTATGGTTGCTAGGAGCACTGATGCTGGAGGGGGCCTGTATAGATTTGAATCCTGGCTCTTCCACTTACGACTATGTGACTGTAGGCAAGGCATTTGACCCCTATATGCTTCACGAAGTTTATTCATCTGTAAAATAGGGCTAACAATAATATCTACCACATAGAATTGTTATGAAACTAAATGAAGTTAGTGGTGGTCCTGGACTTTGTGCTTTTATTTTTTCATGTGCGAAATGCAGATCTTTAACTCAAAAGTTTATGTGAATGTTACTGAAATGTTAATAGTAACTATTGCTTGGAAATTCTTTGACAGAAAGGTGGAAGAAGTTATTGTTTACTGTGTAATTATCAGTGCAATTAGAATGCATTTTCAATGGAAGGTAAAGTAACTGTCAACTGATACAGAATTGTGGGTTTTGATTAAATACCTTATTTTCTTTTGCACCTTTGCCCTAGATGGGAAACGTAGCCTTTTCACAGCAGAAGATATCCAATTAATCATCATGACTCCACCAGCTCTTGACATAATAATTAATCCATATAAATCACCAAAGTGATATTAAGAAAATAATTTATATAATCTGTGATGTGAGAAATCAATTGTTTCATTATTCATCACCCATTATGCAATTTTGACTTAAATTGGTTTGTTGTATATTATTTTACTGGTCTATTCACTTAATGATTTGAGCAATTATTTATAGTTTGTGATGTTAGGTAATAGATTTAGAGAATATTATTTGATAATTCATGATGAAATGATGTTTTTGGATATTATGGAAAACTGCTATTTTAATCTGAATGCAGTATGTAGTTTGATTATAATGAAATAATTTTTTTCTACAAAATTCATGTAACACAACTTTAAATGTAATTTTCCATTGACACAGAGGTGTCATAGATTTCAACATTATCTAACATAGAATTGGTAGGTAATAGTGCCTTTGGCCCTCAATTTTTTCATATATCTATGGAAGTACGATACTGTCACTAGATGATTCTAATGTCATATGAAAAAATAAAATACAGGATTTGATGCTCTCCCAATGTTCATTTTTCCCAGACCACTGCTAATTACAAATCTCCTTCTATTGCTACTTCTGCTAATGGAAATTCCTTATAGATATCTTTGTCCTGACTTTATAACATGTCCTCATCATTACTAGGATTTAAACTTTGAATAGTGTTGTTTATTTTCATTTGTTTATGTAGATTTCCTTAATCATTTATCTCTAGACATATAGACTAGACTGGCCTAATGCTAATCAAGGTTTTTCTTAGAAAAACAGATTATACAGGTATACAATCTCTTATTTGCAATTCCTAATTTCCAAAACTTTGAAAACTTTAAAAAAAAAAAAAAAGGATAACCATTTGTTGGCAAATCTGACCTGAACTGATACAAAGTTACTTATAGTCTTTTTCTATCTGATTTATTGTTAAAATTCATATATTTTACTAAAATATTAATGGTTTATTTACAGAATGTTGTCCCAAGACCTTGATGGAGGTGTTATGTAGTATATGCACTATATTTTCTTACTAAAATCTGTAAAGATTGCGTATTTTGAAATACATTTACATGTGATGTGTAATAATGATTGTTTTTGAAGATCTGTAATCATAAGCACTGTATGGTGTAAGAATATAAAATTTATAATCTAGTTATGAATGATAATATTTAATTTTTTCTTTTAGATTATCTATAGTCATATATCAACAGTATATTATTAAATTATAATCAGTGGTTCTAACATCCTTGTAACAAATAATTATTGTTAACGTGGCTAGTCAAAATCTCATATTACATGCTTTTAAGAAACGTTTGACTGGCTTCACACATTACTTGACTGATGATAAATTCTAAATTAACATCAGCCACGTAAACAGTTTCATAGCATTTGAGTATAATGGCTCTTTAGAGGATGTCTTGGGATGCTAATATCATATGTTGTACCTGTATTCAACTCTTTTGGTAAAGCTCTATGACTCTCTCCCCTTTGTCCCCCCAATCTGGGGAGGAAATCTTTTTATATAAATTACATTGTTATTATAATAACATTTCTAATGTAGGATATGTAGGTTACTAACCACATAACCCTTTAGTAAGATGTTAATTTGCTTGTAAAAAATCTAATTTTTTGACTATCATTTTTAGGTATTTACTACCAGGAAGCACCCAGTTCTTCATGAGAACACCATCCTACAACTTGAAATACAGTTCACCTGGAATGACTCGCTCCAATGTTTTGTTTACATCCCAATATGGCCATTTATGAAACAGAAGGGAAGATTGCCATGGGTTATGCATAATAGCAATTCATTTTTTTTCCTCAAGTTGAACATGCAAAGAAAAGTGACCATTAAGTGCTGTTTTATGTATATGAGACATACATATGTGTGAAAATATATACACACATGCACTCAAATAACATATATTTATTATAATACATGAAAGAAGAATTAGCAGAAAACTGAACATAAGACTTAACCTTTCTGGAAATGTAATAAACCACGTTAAAATTGTTTACACAAATATGTGAATGTCTAGAATTTGCCAGGTTTATAATTAATTTCTTCCTACTAGAAATGTTATTTTTGCTGCAGAGTATATAAAACAGAAGTGATCTTGAAGATCCCATTACAGTGTTAAATTATTTTCTAAGTAACATGCCTTTTGACTTGAAAAAGCGTTAATAGTATAATACCTTATTAATTCTCTTATATGTAGTATTCATTTACAATGAAACAAAAAAGATTTAGAAGCCTGGTATTGCTTGATGATAGAATTAAGTATAAAACGGGTTTATCATTACTATAGCACACTGTAAAAAGTACTAGAAAAATCTCAACCTGATTCTCCAACATTTTCATTCTATGTGGAAATTTAGCTACTTGTAATAATACATTATCAGTAAGGGTCTGGTAAGATAATATTATGATCTAAAATGGAAGACAATCCAGTGTGTTAAAAAAAATGTAAACTAGATTTTATTTTTACTTTTCATAGGAAGTCTCATAAAGGAACAGAAAATGAAGGTAGTGACAAAATCTGTATGGTTTTTGTGTCTCATACCATTCATTTTTATTTAAAAGCATATTTTTGCTGGGTTTAACATACAGTTAAATAGAATTTCTTCTGTTCTGCAGAAGTAGAAGAACTGACATTTTAAACTCATTTTGGTGTTATAGGATAATGTGTCACACTTATTTTATGTCTCTCAATGTTGAGACCAACTAATATTGCTAAGTCTAATATGGTAGTTTCTCATTGCACTATAGAAAATAAATGATTGTGAATAGAAAATTCCAGTTATCACATATTACTGGTCATTGATGTACCCAAGAGGTTTTTTAAAAAATCAAAATAGAGTATGAAGTTTTCTTCCTGTCCAAAGTTATTACGCGTAAATTTCATAGCAATTTGCTTCCTTTTCTTGCTTAGTTTCAAAAATAATAAGTACGCTTTGAGTTTTCCATAAAAATATAAACAGCACTATCATTGACATTGAAATCCTCAGAAAATACGATATTCTACCTTTTAGAAATATATTTAAATTTCTTCCTCCAATAGTTTTATTTTCTCACAGATGCTAATTATTTGCAAAATTCATGAATGTTTAACCTTTTACTATCCTAAAAGCTATTTCTAGTAAATGAAGAGATGGCCCCAAAGCAAAAGGAGAACTGAGAGGAACAAATTGGCCTGATTTAATTCACAAGCTGGATAACTGGCATCCCACATTTGTAAGTTAGATATATTTTGCTTTTAAAGCCATCTTCTGAGGCTGTGTTAAGCTGAAATAATTCATTTCTTCCCTAAATTATTACTAGCTATTTGATTCTTAATGCCTACCTAACATTCACATTCCAGTAGATACTTTTCCTTGCTGGATACATCCCAAAGAATTTGCCATTGTCTTTGTGGAACAAGAGAATAAGGATGTCAGGATGAAGGAAATTACAATGTAGTATTTATGACTCCATTTTGTGAATTCTTAAATATATTATACATTTCTTATAATAAATAATGCAAAAATTGGGATATTACAAAATCACAAGAAATGATCAACAAGTAAGTCTTTTCATGGAGTACTTTTAGTCATTTTTATTTTAAATTCATGATCTGGCCATGAAGGAGACACAATTTTAAGTGTCTGGTATATGATATTAACCCAGTTTGTTGGTAACTCAGCTGCACTGACTTAAATTACAAATGGTTACTTAATTTGCTAGAATGTATGCTTTGGAAATTCTGTCCTTAGTTGTATAAGAGTAAAATTTTTATTTCAAACAAAAAATAAGAATGTTCAACATTGGGAGGAAATGTTGGAAAATAACACACACACACACACACACACACACACACACACACACACACACACAATTTGATAACTTAGAGTCAGTTTAAATGTATGAAACTACCCAACTAATTGACAAATTTCATTTCTCTCGCTACTTAAGTGTGGCCTTATTTTGAGCACTAGAATTTTATTGCCTACATTTGCCTATTTATACTGACCTAATTTGATATGATGAAAGCTATGAATAGAAGCCATGTAATCATTATTTATATATATTACCTGGTATGCTCTGGACTATGGCTGTTGTAGTGCTACTCCCTAATGAACAACTAAGGAGAGAAGACACAGTGATAAACCATGGAATTCTCAAAAGGCCATAGAACTGTTTTAGAGGTATAAAATATTCCTTAGTTTTTATTATAAATTTTTTTTATCCCTAGGATTAAAACATAACAGCATAAGTGATAGTATAGGTCTGACTCTCTCTTTCTCTTCTAGAAGAGAAAATAGCTTTACCTAAAACACTCTAGAAGCTACTCAGGAGTTCTTACCAGGGGTTTTGGTTTACGTACAATGAAAACATATTTTCATTCTGTTATAGAAAAACCTGTCCTTATTCATTTGCTAAATCTAAGATGGGGATGTTTTCCACAACAGTATAAGATTGGAATGATTTCTAGAATTGTCTAAGGAACAACCTTTTTATTTTAAATCATTACCTACAAACATAGTCTGAGAATTAATTCAGCAGTGTAAATTAGCTACCATTTATGTAATCCATTGAAGGAACTATTGTGATCCATATTTTGATTCATTTTACTAGCAACAAATTTTATTTTACTAGCATTTCATTTACCTTGAGTATTTAAAAATGAAGTTGTAACAGGTTCAAATATGGAAATGGCAAAAGTAATCTGTGCCTAGAACACAGTTGAATTTCCCTGGTTATCTATAAGATGCAAAGACCTATACAAATTTTACCAAGTGTCCAAATACACAAAAGTGTCTATTAATTCCTCCTCCCTAAGACAAAAACCAAACCACACTCGAGCAAACCAAAAAACTCAGTCTTCTTTTCATCTAATGTTAATACTCAATTAGATAATAGTGTCTTCTAGACAACAAGAAAAGGATTTCATTTTAATTCTCTTTTAATTTGGAAAGAATATGAGTATGGAATTTTGTTATTGAACCTGAAATTTTAGATGTTTTAACATAAATTAACCCAAATACTTTCTTCTTCAGCATGTCAAATTCATTCTATTTAAAAATTCTTCTAAAATCTAAACATACACATTACTCATCTTTTTCACAAGTACCAAAAAGTTGATAGTTGCATAAATGCCATTATTTGATATTCTATAAAGTACTCATTCATTCTTAAATGTATATTCTTTAAAAAATAATAGCAAATACCTCAAGAGGGACAGAAAATTCTCTCCTTTTCTGTTCTGAAATGCTAATTTACATTTTGAGTCTTAGTTTACTTGGTCCTAAAATTAAACAATAAAAAGTGTAATTATATAATTTAGTTCCTGCGACCTGATGATTTTTTGAAAATTTGCTTTTCTCTTTAAATTGAGAAATTTAAGTTTTCAAGGGCCATATTAATTATCTAAATATTTTAGGCTAATGATGACTTATAAATAAATTAAAAATTTAGAAATATGTTCATGATGAAAATTTTAATCCATACGCTGCTTTCTTTCTTTACTACTACTTCTCAATCTCTTCCCCTTCCTTCTCCCTTCCCCCTCCTCCTTCATCTCCTTCTTTTTTTTTTTAAACTCTAAGTTCCCTTTTAAGTTTTGACCTTTGCATGGACAAAGCAAGAAAAGAGAAATCCTGCCTTTTAAACATTGGTTTGCCTTGCATTTTTATGGTGGTGTGTTTTTGCCTCAGCGACAATAAAACTTAGATATATCGTTATTGGATCAAGCTCAGCTTGTCTGCTGAGATTTTTTAGAATCAGGTTGAAGTCTCTATGCCTATAAAACCATTAATTGTCTGGATCTATATAAAGCAAGATACAAGGCTACAATTAATAGTCTTGCAACCCAAAATTGGTATATTAAAACTTAATGCACACTTTGAGATTGCTGCCCTTTTTTCCTGTTTTTTTTTTTTTTTCCCCTTGTCATACATGGGTATATGGCATATTGAAGGAAAATTACTCAAGGTAACTCATTCTGCATTAGCTGGGCTGTATTATCTAAGAAGAGCTATAAAAGCTTTCTTTTTATCCCCACTACTAACTTGAAAACTATCAGTAAAGATATCATTCAATAGACTAATATTTCCTAAAATAGTAAGAAGGCTTACCTTACAAAAGTAATCAGATAATGCTAATATTTCTCTTTTAAAGGCTAACAACAATTCTTGTTCTGAGCTGTTCGGTTCATATAATAACTACTGTACATGCTACAACATCTGAATATTAACAGATTTGCTGAAGATTCTGGGTTTGAAGATAAGCTTGAAAGCAATACATTTGCAAACATGATTTATGACTCAAATTATCCCCATGTGATTTACTACTTGTATATGAATGCAAATGTTGTCACAGAAAATATGCTTGAAATGTCAACACAATGTGCAATTAGCATTGCATTGTCATGCTCCAGCATGTGATATCTGTATGGTGAAGTTATTTCAATTACTCAGATGTGTTACTATAATAAAAAAAGTTTAACATAAAGCTACACTATGTTATCAAATGCTTATTTCTGTTTTACACATACACACACACACACAGTTTATAGTAATAGCAGAAATTGGCTCTGAACTAAGCTTTCAGGGTGATGAGATATATTTCACAGTAATTTTGTGTGGTGTACAAACAGCAATAGCACTATAGGGATAACTTTACCGCTGTCAAATCAGGTCAAGTAAACAAAATTGGTGTAAACTCTTCTCTTAGTTAGCTGGGAAGCAGATTGTTTTAAAATTTAGAAATAACACTTTGATACCTTTTTAGCATCATATATTATAACAACAGTTTTACTAATCTGATTAAAATTATGTCAGCATCTCAGGTATGGAGTTCATTTTTTTCAGGAATTTATAATTTCATCATTGTAAAAACTTGGCATAGTAAGCCTCAGAAAGAAGCACATTTTAGTCTTATTGCCATTCATATCATTGTTCTTTAAGATAATTATATATAAAGAATTTAGAATAGTTTTTCTGTAAAGAAAGGAAGCACTTTAGATAAAAATCCTATGATACTGTGAGGACTTTAATGCATGCATACCTTGCTTTTTGGAATTGACAACTGGATTAGTCAGGGTTCTCCAGAGAGACAGAATCAATAGAATATGTTATAATTACATGAGAGGGATTTATTAGAGGAATTAACTCACGTGGCTATGAAGAAAAGTCCCACGATAGGCGGTCTATAAACTGGATGCTGGTAGCGTGGCTCAGTCCAAGTTCGAAGGCCTCAGAAGCAGGGAAGCTTGATGGTGTCCTTGGTTTAATTTCTGGAACCCCAAAGCTGAAGAGTCTCGAGCTCTGATGTCCACAGACAGGAAAAAAAAGTGTATCCCAGCTCCAGCAGATCGAGAGAGCTTCACCTCTTTCCTCTGTCTTTTGTTCTCTCCAGGCCCCCAGCAGATTGGATGGTTCCCACCCACACAAAGAGTGGGTTTTTCCCATCCAGGCCACTCAGACTCTCATACTAATCTCTGCTGGAAACACCCTCATGGACACACCTGAAAAGATAGATTTACCAGGTTTCTCAGCATTCCTTCATCTAACCAAGTTGACATCTAGAATTAACCTTCACAACAACCAAATGGTATAAAGTCCTACTCTTAGAAAAAAAAAAAATTTTTTTTTTTTTGACCGGTAAGGGGATCGCAACCCTCGACATGGTGTGGTCTGCACCACGCTCAACCGGTGAGTGCACTGGCCATCCCTATACAGGACCTGAACCTGCGGCCTTGGTGCTACCAGCACCACACTCTCCCAAGTGAGCCATGGGGCCGGCCCAGAAAAATATTTTTTAAAAATTCATTATTTTTATAAAGTTAAAACAATCTATAAAGCCTTTAAAAGTTGAATTCTTTGATATTTTTCAGTGACAGATGAAGATGGGGCCAATGTAGGTAGTTGGGTATCTCCCTTTTATCAAATAATTTGTAAGGAACATATTTATTATTTCATTTAATTAAATAACTGAAAATCTTTTTAAATTACAAAATAAATCATCCTGAAATAATTTCAAGTGCTCTAACACTTCATATAGTGCCTTAAAAACATTTAGCTGTTTTTGCAGAGAGTAAGATAATAGATATTTAGACCAATTTGGAGATAGTTACATCTTAATGATTATTCATCATCTACATATAGAGTGTGGTGACAAGTGTCCATCACCATGGTCAGTTAAATTTGGAAAAAAATTGGGTGGAAAAATTGTAATGTGTTTCTGTACTTTCGAGACCTCTCAGTCTGTAGCATCCTAAGACGAATTGAGAGTCTCCAGAAAAGGACTAGAACATGCATCAATTCCCAATCTCATTTCACCATGGTACCCTTTACTGCAATGAATCTCCCAGGACTAGTCTTCTATTGAGAAAACTTTGGAAAACACCAAAGTAAACCATTTCATTCAATAAAGTAATCAAGATATTTAGTCATTCATTTATCAACTGTACACTGGTGGTATAATTATGAACACTCACAAACCTAGTGCAAGAAATTAACTTGCACTTGTCGCTTGAGAAGTTGGTCATTTCCAGAGTAATATTTGAATTCAAGTATTCAAGAGATAGCTTGATGCCAGAAAGGATGGCCATCGATAAATAATCTTAATGGTAAACATGAGTTTTATTAGATATTTGCAACACAATCATGATATGCAAAGTAATGAAAAATGCTTACGAATATGGTCAGAATGTGATCTAAGCTCTTATGAGAAGATATTAATCATTTATTGTTTTTTATATAATAAAAGTTTGTCTCTAATGAATGTCTAAAATCACCCATCAGCAGAGAAGAGATTTTCATGATAACATATGATATATCTAAAAGCTCTTGCTGGCTATCTAAAAGTATCTTTTTATATAAACAAAAAGGCCTGTTTGTGGCTGACCTACTACTTTTTTTTTTTCCTTTTTGTCTTTTTTCATGTCCAGCAACGGATCACAACCCTCAGTGTCGCGCCCGTACCGGACCGGGACCGGCAACGGGATCGCAACCCTCGGTGTTGCTCCCACACCTCGCTCAGCCAGTGAGCGGGAACCGGTCTGTATGTGGGATCCGAACCCTCGGCAGGAGCGCCATCGCGCTCCCAAGCGGCACACTGTAGCAGTGCGCCACCGGGCCGGCCCTAAGCTTTTTCTTTCTTGAGCAGAGATTTTGAGAGAAAGATGATTGAAGTATTTGCATAAGAACTCAGACAACTGAAAAGGAATCAGAAGGCATGT
>NW_007726457.1:157330-165764 GCF_000696425.1 Galeopterus variegatus
GGTCTGTATGTGGGATCCGAACCCTCGGCAGGAGCGCCATCGCGCTCCCAAGCGGCACACTGTAGCAGTGCGCCACCGGGCCGGCCCCTGACCTACTTCTTTCAAAGCTGGAATTCACTCAAAGTTTGTCATAATTATTTGTGCGAGTCAATATTTACCAAGTCAAATTTTTTTCTGTCTAAGCTTTCCTTAAGCAACATGTTAGGCACTTTGTAAGCCTTAAGAATTTTTGTACCCAGTTCTGTTTTGTCTCATGTGAAATATTGCTAAATTAATCTTCCCCTTTAAAAATTTAGAGAATATACCAAATGGCACTATAGTAGCCTAAACTGAACTATTTTATGTAGTTATCAAAAATACTGAGATTGTTGTAAACTGACTCGTGTCTTGACTGTTGCACAGAACAGACACTCTCCACACTCTGGTTTTGAAATGTTATGTCAAGGCAGCCTTCAACACTTGATATAGTAATAGAAACACATAGTGAAGAATAAGTAAATTCCAACTCTTGTCCTAAGAATAGGTGCAAATGGACATAAACCCTTTAAATAGATACTTGCCTTTGTAAGTGACAAAAACTTGCCTTTTTTTGGCAGGTGGCTGGTATGGGGGATCCGAACCCTTGACCTTGGTTTTACCATTACCGTCCTCTGCCAAGTGAGCTAACTTGCCAGCCCTAAAACTTTCAAGGATGACAACAGAACTATATACATTTAGTCAAGTTTTGTTCTATTACAACTATGCTGTTGCTAGTGTTAGACAGAAGATAACTTTTAAAAGGTCAAGAAACTTAAGGAAATTAATTTTTAAACCTGCAGCTTGCTGTTTGCAGTAAAAATGTTAATATACCTGCATGTTCATAATATATCTGATTTAGAGGAATAGTATATGACACAGTGTATGTGAAATATTCATAATATATAAACCTTAATACAATCTTAAGAAAATACCATTTCAGCATATTGCCTCATTTTCATTAAAATGATGAAAATGTGAATTCAGAAAATCACTTAGTCCTTAGGCTAAAAATAGGTAGGTCATCAAAACCTAATATCATTGTAGCTCAACTTGGTATTTGTTCAGTAAATGTTCTACATCATAATGTGAAAAGTACAAAGGAAAACCCAAATTTATGGAAGAAATTGAGGGGATTTTTAAAAACAAGCAAATTTAGGGACCGGCCCTGTGGCTCACTCTGGAGAGTGTGGCGCTGGTAGTGCCAAGGCCGCGGGTTCGGGTCCTATATAGGGATGGCTGGTGCGCTCACTGGCTGAGCGTGGTGTGGACGACGCCTGGCCAAGGGTTGCGATCCCCTTACCGGTCAAAAACAAACAACAACAAAAACAAGCAAATTTAGCTAATTCCATTTTGTTTTGACTCTTCCCAAATTGAAACAATAGACTTATCATGAAACATTTACTACCAATAAAGAGTAAGTAGATTCCTCAGAAGTTAGCTTGATTTTGTATTTTAGCCTCAGGTTTCTCAGTCAAATATCACATATATTTGCTTTTTAATTCATTTTTTCCTGACCATTTCTCATTTTCTATATTTCATCTCATTCAGCTTCACTTTTTCCAGTAGGAAGCAAGGCTACATTACTCTTACTCTAAAAATACTAAGTAAATCTTGCCTATTTTGGTTGTTTTAACCGCCCGCCTGCCTCCGCCGTGCGGGCCGGTGCGGATGCGGACGTCGGCGGTCTGCGGCCCGCGGCCCGAGCCCCGGGGCTCCAAGGGGTAGAGAAGGGCCGGGAGGGGGCGCTGGCGCTTCAGTGTGAGACCTGCCCAGTTCCTCCTCCTGTCCAGGTGACTTCAGGCTCCACATCACAAAGTCAGCTAGTAGTTACTTACACAGCCAGGGATTTTAGCCGAAGCGAAACAGAAACCCCTAGATTTTGTTACTCCGATACGGTAAGATACATGAACATATCTTATGTAAGATAAGATGGTGGTTGAAAGAGTGGCCTCAGATGCCACATGACCTGGTTTCAATCCCAGGGGCACCCTGGGAAAATGGCTCTCCCTGAGCCTCGATTTCTTCATGTGAGAGTAGGGCTTTCCAAACTGTTCTGTTGTGTGGGAACTAATTGGGATATTCCGTGTCAAGTTCTGAGCACGTACCTCCCACTGTTTGTTGTCATTTCCACACGATGTCTTTCTTTCTCCACCATCCCTGGAGAAACACAGTTCCACGGAAATATTTTAGGATTGAGAGCTTCCAAAGCCTATAGGATGTTCTAGCACGTGCTCCAGGTTCTCCCGTCACACATGGTCAGTTCTTGCTATCTAGCTCCTTCTTCTTGTAGATAGCATTTAAGTTCTGGACAAGGGAGCAATGTGGTTCAACTCCTCCAAAGTTCCTCTAACCATCGAGATCTCTGAGTAGAAACTGTGTGGATAGAAGGAGGAATTGAGCGATCTTTAAGAAACAGTTTTAGACATTTGTTCTTCGGAAATGCTAAGTATAAAGATCATGCTTTTTCTGAAACAAGAGGTAGTAGGAAAATGATAATAAATGAAAGCTTTTAATTGGCTACTCTTGATTTTGCTCAGCAGGGCTTGATTAATGTAAAAGTGATCAATTGTTAGCACCACAGACTCCAAGGCTACTTACGACCTGCCAAGCTGTGCTGTCATCTTACTGCTGGGGGTGTAAAGAGCTCATATTCTAGATAGTGAGGCACATAGTCACCACTAGGTAATACTAGTGCTGACAAGTGGTACAACAGACACACAAGGCGTTGGAGGGAGTATGGCAGAAGGCATGGGTATTCTGAGTGAGAGAGCTGCAAAAAGTGTCACAAGAGAGCATTTGAGTCGGGTCTTGATATGTGAGCAGGATTTCAACAGCGAAAATGAGAGTTATAGACATAGGGGATATCACAGATGAGAGAGGGACCAACTTGCTCAGGGAACAGGGAAGTTCAGTGTGGCTGAACATGGGTTGAGGTGTGTGTGAACGGGCATGTGGATGGGCCAAATCTCAGATTCTTAGAGGCCATGCTTAAAAGTTTGGATTTTACCCTTTACACAGTGGAATCAATGGACATTTAAAAAATCAAGTAGTGAGGGGATAGGGTCTGTATTTTACTGAGCTGGCTCTGCTGGCCCTGTGGAGGAGTTAAAGGAAGACTGGGCTTGGGAATGGCTGGTAGCAGGACAGTAGTTAAGACACTGTCGCTGGAGTCCAGGCAGCTTAGGATGCCCAAACTTAGGTGGGGTGTTGATGATCCAGATTTAAGAGACATTTCTGAGAAAGAATCTTTCAGACTTTTTGACCTATTTTGTATGAGGAATAAAAGAGAAAAGTCAAAGAACTGTCAAATTTTTGCATTGTTAAAATTTTTATAGGCCGACCCCATGGCTCACTTGGGAGGGTGCGGCACTGGGAGCGCAGCAGCGCTCCCGCTGTGGGTTGGGATCCTATATATGGATGGCCGGTGTGCTCACTGGCTGAGCACGTTGCGGGCGACACCAAGCCAAGGGTTGCGATCCCCTTACCAGTCACAAAAAAAAGGACAAAAAAAATTTTTTTTAATTTAGTGTAAAAAAAGTGATTAACTGTGTGTTTAATGTATAGGCTGAAGTTCCTTTCAAGCTTGCTTTCTTTGGCTGTGGCATGTAATTTTATTTTAACAAATGTGTTAAGTATCAGCTGTGTATCAGGAACTATGCTAGATATCAGAGAAACAAATTACTAATAAGATAACATCCTCATTTTCCATGAGCTCAAATTCCAGTACAGGAAAAAGTCATCTAAACAAACAATTGTAAGGAAATGTAATAAGGATAAATAACAGAGGTATATGCAAGGAATTTTATCAAATGTGTCAAATGTTTTATTACTTTTAGCATGGAACACCTCTATATAATGTGAGGGACTGGCTGTGGTTCCAAGATGGAATGGCCCTTACAGGCATCACAGGTATATGCAAGGAATTTTATCAAATGTGTCAAATGTTTTATTACTTTTAGCATGGAACACGTCTATATAATGTGAGGGACTGGCTGTGGTTCCAAGATGGAATGGCCCTTACAGGCATCAGGTGAAATGGGTAATTTGCTTAACAGAAGGCAGAATTGCATGTCTAATATTGTAGATGATAAATAAATAGGAAGAGGCAAAAAACAGCTCAAGATGGAACTTTCTCTTTAGAAAGGACTCCTGGATTTTTTACAGTTTTGTCTTTAATCCAGATGAGAGGTGTGTAATGTAGTTGCTTACAAGGCTGGATTCGGGAGTTAAGCTGCCAGGGTTTAAATCGCAGGGCCACCACTCACTAATGGTCTGACATTGGGTAAGTTACTTAACACTCTGTTTCTCATTTTCCTTATCTGTGGAATGGGGATGATGATGATAGTACCCTTAGGGTTGTTATGAAGATTTATTTGTGCATTTCTGAAGTCAATGAGATGAAGTCTCATCTTCATTCCCTATGGTAGAGAACCTTCAAAATAACTGTACTCTGAGGTCAGATTTTTATTTTATTAAATAAATACTTTATTGATTTGGCAAAATTTTTAAAAAGTTATTTTTATTATATAGTTTCACACAGATTCTGATTATATGTTGTAGTTAAAACTGATTCTCATATATCTTCAACTTAATGACTTGTAACTTTGAAAATTGCATTCCCATTGATTGTTCTTTGCAGCCTAATTCTTTCTATGTTACCAATATGATTTCTTTCCTTCTTTTTTTTTTTTTTTTCCTTTTTGTTTTTTTTTCTGACCGGTAACGGGATCACAACCCCCAGTGTCCCGCCCGCACCGGGGACCGGCAACGGGATCGCAACCCTCAGTGTTGTGCCCTCACCGCGCTCAACCAGTGAGCGGGAACCGGTCTCCACATGGGATCCGAACCCTCGGCGGGAGCGCCTCCGCGCTCTCAGGCGGCGCACTCTCCAGTGCGCCACCGGGCCGGCCCATCCTTCTAACAATAATACTAGAGTCTTACATCACCAGATAACTTTTTATTCTGAGGTTTTAGTGATACACAGACAACTCTTGCTATTCAATGATTGTATTTTCTCTAACATCTTTTCATCTGAAACATGCTTTTGTTATTGCTTTTTACTATGAGGAAATACATGGGAAAATGAACTTAGAAGACTATTTTTGCCTTCTATGGCTGGTACTGTTTATCAGTTGCTCAGCTGTGCTGTCACTGTTAGTGACATTGTTGGAGCTATTTAGCTGAACTATTGCTCAGTTAGACTCCTTCCATTATTTATATGTAATAATTAATTAATTAATATTATATTTTCTTCAACAGAATAGTCACCTTGAAGTATAACATCTTCAAGTGGGTCCTGGGGGCACAGGCAGAACTGGAATAATAGTCAATCAAGCCTTCCCTTGATAATCCTCTCCACACAGTGAGCTGAACCTAATGCAAATGCAACTTACCAGGCTGTGCATTTATGAGTTCATTCCATGCCTTTGACATATGTGAGCTGCAGAAGGCTTTGATACTTTAGAAGTTACGCTTTCAGGTCTTGTAGGTGTGAGGTCCTACTCTAAGGTTTTCAACACCATAACAATTGTTTTCTGAGGTTATTTCTCCAAACTTATGGGTAAATCTCCCAAGTGAAAGGGAGACTCTAAGAGGTCCCTGAGTCTTGCCTTCTAAAGGTGAGTGTAACACAGTTAGCATGAGGGGCTTGGCTTATGGAACATCATTTTCAAGACTTTGCCAAACAAACTTCTGTTTACATCTTTTATGTATTCATTCATGCCATTGAACATCCTCATCACCAGTCTCATAGTTAAAATACTAAAGCAGGGCCGAGCCAGTGGCGCACTTGGGAGAGTGCGGTGCTGGGAGCGCAGGAGCACTCCCACCGCGGGTTCGGATCCTATATAGGGATGACTGGTGCGCTCACAGTGCTCACTGGCTGAGCGTGGTGTGGCTGGTCTCAAAAAGGACAAAAAAAAAATACTAAAGCATACAAAACATTCTTTCACTTATTTTGACAAGTTAAAAATTTCCCAAAGGTTACTCAGCTCTATTCGACTACTGTAGAGAACTGGTTAAAAATATGACTGAAGTGCCTCTCTCTGAAAAAACTTGATTTGGAGGAGAGGAAATGGTAATTGTGAATTGCTTCTATTCTGACAATAAAATACTCTATATTTTATGACCTATGAGTTTTAGAGAGAGGGAAAGATGCCTTTTTGTTTCAAGGCACTACAGTAAATGTAGTAGTATTTTCACTTATTTTCGCAATGTTTTGTATGTATGGCTTCATTGCAATCAGGAAAATTTGTTGATTATATATCAGTTGTCGTTGACCAAAAGGAAAGGTCTTTTTGCCTTTTTTTTTTTTTTTTTTTTAGCATTCCTAGTGATGTGCTGGTAAATGTTTAACAACCAGTTCTCAAAAAAAAAAAAAAAAAAAAAGAAAGAAAGAAAGACACACATACACAGACAAACCCTTATTATTGCGTTCGTCAATTTCTGTAGTGTGAGAGATTTCAACTGTCAAAATTATGTCAATGAACGTGGGAGTTGGGAAGATGTGTGCACAGTCAGCTCTTGCAAGCTAGTACCAGCTGGCTCCAGCATGCCACGGGTTCTGATAGTATAATTAGTTATCACAAAAGTTTTTTTTTTCTTTTACATGTTTGGACTTCTGCTACTACTTATGTCTATTGAATAACTTAAAAAAAATGGATCATAACTTGTTTCTGCAAATACGTAGATGGATAGAGCACTTAGGAGATTCTTTGCCAATATTTTCACCTCCTCTCGGGGAATCAGATTTTCAAAGCTGAATTTCTTACATGGTTAGTACTCTCTTGCTCTTCATTTTATTTGGTACTGTGTTTATTATAAAATGAAATTTCCTGACAGTCCATAAATGAAAACGTTTGAGTGTGTGCTCCAACTGGCTTTCAATTGACGTTAATTTAGAAACTCAGAATTACTGAAAGTAATTCTAGCTGTTCTAAGGTTAGCAATTAGCACTTTAATTTGTGCAAATGGCACTGAAAATGCTGTATCAAAACAGACTGTTTCTCCTAACAAGAAAACCTTTAAAAAAAAGTTTAAAAAAACCAGTGGTAATCAAATTGAACAGTACTACTTTTTCACCAAGAGAGAGCAACATAAGCACACGTCACAAAAATACGTTTAAGTGGCCATTTTACATTGTAAGCAGTAGCATCATGTGTATGCTTTATTTGGGAATCTATTACTTTACCTGCCTCTGAACTTGATGGATGGGTGCAGTGATTAATTAAGGTTATGGAAGTTGATGATGCATTCTATACAGTCGTAGTTTTGTCTTTAGATATCTTCCTATGCACAATGTTTCTTCATTGTGATTTCACTTATGGTCCATGTTTGTGAGTTTCTAAAAACTGACATTGTTTTTCCTGTCAGAAATGGCTTTCAACAGTATATATTTTCTCCATCTGGTATAATGAAGTTAAGAAAGATTGCAAGAGTTTTAAATGTGCGAGTGGTGGATTTTTCATTTTTGTATTGTTAAAATAATTAAGGTACACAATAAGGGAACTGGTATGTCTGGAAATTTTCTTTAAGAGGATTTGAGTACTATTAAATATTGTAGCAACTCTCTGAAGATAAGCAACTGACATTTGGCCATAAAATGGAAGTGTGAAGATTTCACCACTAAATTTTCAACTTTTAAATAATTAATTCAGACTAACTTTAATTAGAGATTTTGCTGTATATTGTGGCTTAATATCTCATCTTAATTTTTATAGGGACACTCTTCACTAACTTTTCATACTTCAGTAGAACATCTTGTCTTTAGGCTGCAGTAACTAAATATTGAACTTATATTGCTTCCATATAACAGCAGGAGTACCTACAAAACATATCAGTTAAAACTCGATAAGGCTAAATCTTAAAAATGCCAGTAGCAAATGATTTATTATACTTATTACTCTTTATTATACTTATTACACTCATGATTTGTGGATCTTCAGATACTAATCAAACAGGGTTGATGGGGAGAGCATTTACCAGGGTGAGAGAAGAAAAAGAAAAAAAAATGTCCTGGCTACAAATAAATGCAATAGTTCTGTGCTTTTAGGAAAGCTATTTTAAGTGATTATAAATTCAGAAAAAATTGAAATACATATAGATTTATTGTTTAAAGATTTATTTTTTAGAGGTCTTTATAGAAAGAAGCTTGTGGACTTAAAAAAATTCTCTGTAAATATCTGTATGATTTCCATAGCTTGCTGTAAGGAATATTGACAGGCATATGTCAGGAATGTCAGTGCCACACAAGGAGGCATTTGTCCTGTGTACCCTTGTGGTCTGGTACTACTCTTACCCTTTTATACCTAGTTTTGAAAAAACAGTAATTATATCTAAGATCTTTGGTCCAATTCTGTTTTTTTTTTTTTTTTCTTTTTGTCTTTTTTCGTGTCCGGCAACGGATCGCAACCCTCAG
>NW_007726457.1:165774-171373 GCF_000696425.1 Galeopterus variegatus
GAGCGGGAACCGGTCTGTATGTGGGATCTGAACCCTCGGCGGGAGCGCCGCCGCGCTCCCAAGTGGCGCACTGTAGCAGTGCGCCACTGGGCCGGCCCAATTCTGTTTTTAATATAGTTATCTCAGAACATAATAAATTTTCTGTATTCAGTGAGGCACTTTTTAAAAAAAAGTATTCCTGTATCATTTATATACATATCCTTATAACTGCAAAAAACCCCATTTTTAAAATTGTAACTTAAGAATGACTCTACATATGTAAAAACATTTCACTTCAGGGTTCCTTTACACAAAAAGCTCCCCTAGTGAATTTAAAATATAAATGGAATGAATGAAATCTTGACTGACTTTAAAGAACCGTCAGTCAATCAATCAGTTACACATATATTTATTGAGCACATAATGTATGTCAGGCACTTCTATAAGTACCAGTGATCCACTGGTAAAAATATCTCTGCCAGCAGAAGAACACTCCACTGAAGCTCAAAGGTTCCGAAATCATACAAGATGGCATTTTAAGGGCCAGAGAAAGGCTAGTGTGGCTGGTGTGTGAGGAGTCAGGGAGGTGGTAAAGATGGGGGGAAGAGGAAGAAGCTGTCCTCTTGTGGCTTTCTCAGCTGTGGTGCGGGGTCTGGATGTTAAATTTAGTGGGAGACTTCAAGCAGAGGAATGATGCAGTCTGCTATACTTTTTAAAAAAGGTAATCCTTTCTCCTACATGGAAAATTGATTGTAGGGGTGGCAAGTGTGATTTTAACAAGGTAAATTGGGAGGCTGCTAAAGTTGTCCAAGAAAGAAATTATGATTTTAGGGTTAAGGTGGGAAAGACAAGATGGACTATGGTGGAAAAGAGGAGATGAAGAAAACTGGAGACATTTAGAATATATTTTGGAGGGCCGAGCCTGTGGCGCACTCGGGAGAGTGCGGCGCTGGGAGTGCAGTAGTGCTCCCGCCGCGGGTTCGGATCCTATATAGGGATGACCGGTGCGCTCACTGGCTGAGCGCTGTGTAGTGCTCCCGCCGCGGGTTCGGATCCTATATAGGGATGACTGGTGCGCTCACTGGCTGAGCGCTGTGTGGCCGGTCTCAAAAAGGACAAAAAAAAAAAAGAAAGAATATATTTTGGAGGCAGATGAGACTTGCAAATGTTGGGAGTCAGTAAAGGAAAAAAATCAAGGATTTCCTTATATTTTTTGACTGGAGCATCTAAGTGTATGTATGATGGTGCTGTTTATTGAGATGGGTAGGAACCAGTTTGTGAGGGGACAGGGAATACAGGATTCAACTTTGAACATGTTAAATTTGATATCTAATTGGAGATATAGGGAAGGTAGCTTTAGATAATAATAGCAATTATTATCTTCTCGATTTTCAGATAAGAGAACTGAGGAACAGAGAGGTTAAGCACCAAATTCAAGACCACCTAGGTTAGAGAGTGGAGCTGGGATTAGAATTCAGAGAGCTTGACTCCAGAGTTTACACTTTTAGCCACTCCTTTGTCCTATTGGCATTCAAGGTTAGAGACATTTAAAAATAGAGAGTAGAAAGATGCACAACCATGCCTGAGTATTCCCACAGTAGAAGAGGTGAAGGTGATGAGATTCAAAAGGAACAGCCACTGAGGTCAGAGGGAAACCAGGGGTTTGTAGATATAGGAGCCAAGAGGAGAAATAGTTTCAAGGAGTTGAAAGCTGCGTGGAAGTTGGTTAAGATGAGAGAGGTGGAATTGTCAACGTGGGGCTGTGTGACCTTCACAAAAGCAGTTTCGATGGAGCATGGGGGAAGGAAGCCAGTTTAAATTAAGTTGAACATATGGGAAATGCAAGTACCAACAGGGAATAAAGAAGGCATCTCATGTTGCTGTATATATGTAATACAGACAGTAAATGACTGCTGTTCTCAGGCTGTAATGTAGGGAGCCTGGATTCTGGAGTCGGAGACCTGAGTTATAATTGTAGGTATATAATACCGTTTCCATCATCTTCAGCCTTTTACGTAACCTCTCTGAGCCACTCTTACTTTCCATAACATACACTCCATGCAGACTCTTGGAAGGAGCTCGACTGTTTACTTCCTTGCTTTTCCTTTTGTAAAATGCTGTTCTCTTTACCTGAAATCTGTCAAAGATCCCCATCTGCCCGTACCGTCTCTGCTAAGTCTCACTCCTTTGTGTTAAGACTACATAACCCTTATTTCTAAGTTTGCATTAAAACTTTTTTGTGACTATTCATATTTATTCCCCTCCTATGAAATTGTGTCCTAATTAATCAAAACAAGGGCCCTGTCTTTCCGTCTTGTATCTCCAAACACCTATCAGCTTGTCTGACAGAGTATGTATTCCATAAATGACTGAATTAAATTACTTTAGGCCCACTGTGTGAGTGGAACCTGAAGTCAGGGAGGACTATTGTTGGGATAAGGAGAGGGCAGGATATTTTTGGGCAATGCAGATGCTCTGTGGAGCAGTGCTAGTGGTACAGTTGATTTTCAGTTTAAACTCCAAATGCAGAAATACGACCAAGAGATCTTTAAAATTTTCTCCAATTATCACACAACATAGAGAGAAGGCAACTGTCAGCGCAAAGGATTGCAGGCCCCCACAGACAAAACTCAGACATGTTGGGCAGCATTAGAGAAACAGGGAGCAAATCTACAGCCATAGATTCATAAAGTAGATTGGAGAAACCGGTTGGTAATACTGATCACTCGGTACTTTGAGCTAAGACTAAGACTAAGGCTAAGGCTTAATAGTAGAGCCCCAAAATAAGAAGGAATAAGGTGAATAACATGACTGATTTTAGAATATTAGAATTTCATAAAATAGGGTGCAATTAATATGTTCATAAAACTTGGTTTTATTTTATACTGGGAAGTTGATTATATGGAGGCATGAAATGAAGTAAAATGGTGACTGAGTCAGGTTTGTTTACAAATTATTTCCTAGGTATTACAGAATTTCTCTTCTTGCTTATAATCTGTTCATTTCCTGGTTTCTTTTAAGGGTATTTCTTATTGCTCACAAATTAAAATGCATTATCCTAGACCACATGCTACGAACATAAAAGAAATCAGTCCAAGCCTAATGAAAATCATAGACTCTTGATATCAGACAATAAGTGAAAATGAGAGATGAGTATAATCATCCTTCTATTATTTATAGGTATTTATTATTAGCACTGTATTTCACATGAATCTGTTTTGGGACAAAATCTAAAAAATATATGTACGTACACTCATATATCTCATATAGTTTATCTGGGAGTTGTCAGCTCAGGAGATGGAGAACTTGTTTTTCTATCAAGTTCTACTGTCACATAAACAGAGAAAATCATGTAAAGGCTACATAAGTAAATATTACAGAAAAATTTAAAGTATAAAAATTAGAATTTAAGGTAAGGGAACACAAAAATCTAAGATATTTAACAAAATAAAACATACTTTCATTTAACTCACTATGGAAGATGGAAGGAGCATGAGGAAGTTTGAAGTGGAGGGAGGAAAAGAACCGGAAAAAGAAATAGACTTCTGACATTCATATGGAGAGCTACAAAGAAGCAAGGAGAATCAAATTTGTCCTTAAACATAGCAACAAAGACTGTGAATGCAAAGTTAACATATGCACCCCATTTGTCCAGATAAGTTGAATGGAAAAAAAGAGACCACCCTATAAATACACTAAATAAAAGAGATTATGAATTCTCTAAAGGCAAGGATGGTTTCTCATTTATCTTCGTGTCTTCATCTCCTAGCATCCCAAAGCAGGTTCTTAGAAAATGTTTGTTAAAATGTTAAAAAAATACCAAAGAACAAAAACCGGAGAAAACAATGTTTTATTGAGTAACATCTCATCTTGTAGCCTACAAAGTTGTACTCGTAGCCTATAGTTGTACTCTGCAACTATAGGCATTAATGGACTATATAAACTGTTTGTAGTCGCTCCTCCGAGGACTGTAAGAAATCAACTGAATATTGAAGGCTTTCCACCCATGCTTTAGTCTATTGTTAAGGAAAACAAAAGAAGAAAAGAGTCAGGACTTGGAATTTTTGAGTTCAGCACTGACAGGTTCTAAAATGGTCAATACAAATACATTTCAAAAGACCTTCTGGAAAATTTCTCTAAGGCTGATTGAAATACTTGCCTATGAAGATCTAGGAAAATGCAGAATGAACTATGAATGTTTTCTGTGGTCTAGTAACTGTTAGGTATTTAATTTTGAAAACTGAATATTACCAAATTCTATATATAGTATCTCTAAGTACTTGTATTGATGTGACTTTGGAATTCCTCATAGCCATACCTCCTCTATGTATTCTTCTTGTTTTTTTTTTTTTTAAATAAGGCAAGAAACCATTTGACGTAAGTTAGTTTCTAGAAGACAGAAAAGTATTCTTGTTAAGCTTCTCTCAGTATGTAAGATCAAGGAAGAAACTGGTTTGAAGCCCAGTTACCCTGGAAAGCCCATTTTCCCACATGTTCAAGTTAAGAAAGGGGTTTAGATAGCTGATGTGAATAACTCATAGTAAGTAAAATAGCAACTTACCTTGGCTTATTCTGTGTTTTCCAAATTGTCAGGTTTTATTTTTCTTACTGTTATGCTTTTCTTCTAAGTAAGCCTTGAGTTATTTTTTTAAGGTGTGTTTAGATCTTAAGGGAAACAGTATATACGGTGATGTTTTTGCATGGGGGCTACTAGGGGCATTGGGTAGGAGCAGTCCACTTATTGCAACCCATGTATAGAAGCTGGTGGCAGGTGGCTTCTCCTTCCACAGTGATACTACCATGCTGACACTCTAGGGCACTGTGATAGGGACTTTCAAGTGTCCCGAGCCATTAAAGGGTCAGAGGGAGGGGATGGATTGTCCACAAAACGTGATTCACATGGAGCTGAACATACTGGCATGATCATGGAGGTGGTAAGTCGACTGCAGTGGATAGTAAGTTCTCCCTGGATGGTAATGGAAAGTTCAGTTGTTGTAATTTCACAGTCTAAGTCATGTGCAGTAGTCCATTGGATGCTCTCAGGATGGACTTGGCATAGTGAGATGGTGCCTTGTGTCTCTCTGGTGCTTGGTGATGACATATGGCTTTTGCTCTGGCAAAGGCAGGCAGTTTATGGATGCACCATGTTTTTCCTCCAGGCTTGGGCCCCTTCCTGGGTGTCACTGACTTCTCACCCCAGTCACATACTCCTCTATTATTGTCTTTCCTCTTCCAGCCCTGTGAATCTTTTTCTCCTCTGGAGTGTAGTAACTTGGCTCTCTCTTGGTCTTTCTAATTAGTGTTTATGGCGTAAACTTTATGCCCTGAGTTCCTTCAGTGCTTTCACTTTTTATTCCTTGCTCAATTCCCCAAACCATGCTTTTTGAATTTAAAAAAAGCCTTTTTTTCTTGAAAAATAACCTAGTTCTTGCAAGTAAAACTTTAGCTTTCACACTTTTGTTTCTGCCATTAGTTTCATAAATCTACTTTAAAACTCAAAACAGTATTGACTGTTTCTTTCCTCTTTCTTTTAATTTCTGCTGTGACAAGTCTGATCTCCCTGTGACAAAGAAAAGGCCATTCTTTTTTTTTTTTTTTTTTCCTTTTTGTCTTTTTTACT
>NW_007726457.1:171383-180245 GCF_000696425.1 Galeopterus variegatus
GGAGCGCTGCCGCGCTCCCAAGCGGTGCACTCTCCAGTGCGCCACCGGGCCGGCCCAGAAAAGGCCATTCTTTAATGAGTGTTGGGGAACTCATGGAGATATTGTGGGGCTTTTGGAGCCACCTCTGCTGGGAGAAGGGGCAGCAGTAAAACAAGCCTGTGCTCCCATCATTCTTTGTCACCAGATGTATATTTTCCACGGAGCAAGTGCTGCAAATAACTGGGCTCCAGCTGCTTTTATGGGTCTCCTTATGTGTGTGTGTGTATTGGGGATCGTAGGAGGTTAGCTGGATAGTGTCCACCTCAGAAAATTAGGGGGCTCTGAAGTACCCACAAATGAAGTACCCTGCAAAAAAGTTAACATTTGGGCATACAGATGGCATATAAATGGACCAGGTATAGTCAATGGGGAGCTGTAAGGAGCATCATCTAAGTGAAAATGCTTTCTTCTTTTCTCTAGACACTCCTCCTCTCTGCTCTGACTCTAGAAAAGCCGGAGATAGATGGTGGAGGAGATAGAGGTAGAGTGAAAGAACAGACCAGGCCCAGCATCTCTTCTGTAGGGGCTTGGGGTCAGGTAGGGCCTCAGCCTATGCTGGGGGAAGGAGAGAAGCTTTGAATGAGATGTGAGATAAAAATTTTAAATTTAACAGAGCCTTTTGCTACCTGGAAGTGAGTCATAATTACTGAAATGAGAGTGATTTTTTGTTGTTGTTATTGAAAATGACTGAAAAGCTATGGGAGCTGCCTGAAATGTCATTAAGGTATAGAAAGGGGGAATCTGACATATTGAAAGGAAGTGGTAGAAGGAAAATACAGCTGCTTCCTGTTTGTACTCATTATGTTCAGCCCTTCAATAAACTGGTTGCACATCTATTGATTCTTATGTAGTCATACAGTGACTCACAGCTACCCACACTGCATCTCAATAGTATGAGAGCTAAAGGAAGAAGAATCCTAGGTAGAGCATGGAAATATCCAGATTTCCCAGCCTACGGGGAAATGAGCCGATCTGTATGTCTAATGAAACTATACCTAGAACTCAGCTCTCATTTTTCTTTTTCTCCTCAAGTCCCAGGCTGAATTTGTCAGTGTTCTCCTTTTAACCTCTTTCTCATCCTGTGTTTTCTGATTTCTCTTGTCAAGGTCATCCTCAACATCACCCAGGCCTGACTTTGTCTTTGACACCTCTCTTAGATTTACCCTTCACATCCAACAGTTAAGTCTATAGATTCTACCTCAGCAACAGCCTTTAAAAACACCCCTGGATTAAGCTTTTTTTATTTCTCATTTGAACTGTTTATTAATATATTCACAAATATTGGAGGGCTCAATGCTAATGATAAAGCACACAGATAAGAAATGCTTTTTGTTCTCTTGGCCCTTGTAGTTTAGAAAGAGATGGACTTGTAAGCCCTTATAAGTCAACGTAATGAGTGTGATGGTGAAGATATATATGGTTGAGGTGCTATGTTAGTCTGGTGAAGGGAATGGTTAACTGCTTAGCAGAATGAAGAAGACTCAACAGGGGAGGGACATTTGAACTAGTCTTTTAAAGGATAAAATACAGAGAAGTAAAAACTAAGGAAAAAAAAATCAACCAGCAGGAAGCCATCAAGCAGAGAGCACACCATTTGCTGGAGCTAGAGTGAGGGGGAAGTGGCAAGAGATGAGGCTAAAGAGAGATATTTTAACATTTTAGATTGATTCTTTAGAATAGATTCCCAGGAATGAAATGTGTCATTAGTATTTCTGCTGGAGAGAAGGGGAGCACAGGGCATTCCAATAGAGGCTGGATGGGCTTTAGGAAATGTTGAGAGAGGGTGTGTACATGTGTGCATTTGTGCTGGGGGATGAGACCCATCAAGCAGGAATGGTAGGTTTGGGCCAGATTTTAACTAAACTAGTAGTATATCATGTCCTTTGTTAGGCAATATGGAGCCATCAGTGGTATCAAAGAAGGGCAGTGAGGAGCACACATACATTTTAGAAACATGATTCTAGCAGTAATGAGAAAGCAGGCACGTACTATTGAAATTGTCCAGGTGAGAGGTAAAGAGGACCTGAAGTAGGGTAGAGGGAGTGGGTATGAAATGATGGGAAAAGCTGAATGAGAGAAGATTGGAAGTAGCTGGTGGCTCCCAACCTGAGTATCCAAATCACCTGTGGATACACCTATGGGCACAGCCCTTTGAATCTACATAGCTAGAATCAGAATCTCCCGGATCAGTATCTCTTGGAATTTGTACAAAGTCTGATGATTTACCAGATTTGAGAACCCTCACACTAACTGGTCTGCCTTCTCCTTCTCTCCTACTTCCTTTACACCTAGTTATGATTCAGCCTACCCATTTAGTAACTATGAACTATGACCTACTTCTATTAGATTTCCCCCACAGGTACCTTCTTTCTACTGTTTGTTTACATTTGCCACCATCTTCTGGAATATCTCATTTCCTACTTAGGTGTTTGCCTAATTCCTACACAACCTTGAAGGACCACCTCAATTGAAATTTGTCCTGTAAACCTTTCCCACATTCCTCCTATTTCTTTATCTGACTCTCCCTCTCCAGCACTGGACTTTCCCTTAAGTTCCAGAATAATTTACTGATAATCCACTTATGGAATCATCACCTCTACCTTGTAATATAGTTGTCTGTAAATATATCTTATCTCTTCTATCAGGCTATGAACTCCTTGGGAAAGAGATTGTGTCTGGCATATAGTAGGTGCTCAGTAGAGAATAAATAAGTGAATATCAGTAAGCATATTTACCAACTCATGATTAAGACTAGTATGAAGACTTATTTTTCCTTAATGAGGGGACGACAGAATAACTTTAAAATACATAAAACATAGCCTTTTAATTAAGTCATAAAATTTGATCAGTGTATTTACACAATTTTGCACAATTGAGGCATACAGTTTTTGCCTTTTAGGTCTGAATATATCAATGCTATTTGTTCCTTATTCTAATGGAGATTCATTCATTTTCAAAGGAAAACTGTCAGACTCAATAGTAAGACTCACAAAAATGAACCCCTAGTTCTGTACTAAATAGGAGGGAAAATCTCAGAAAAAGAAATGCTTTCAGGTAACTGCACCCATGTTACTGTGAGGTGTTAGAGCTCCTCTCCAGGGAGCCCATATCAGATAGCTTTGCTACTTTCCAATGGGCATCTTTATTTTTGTCATGTGCACTAAGTTGCTTGCTTAGGATTTACTGGAATGCTAAATTATTCCTAGCAAATTACAAGCAATGTGGATGAATGGATGTGTAGTATTTCATTTTTGCCTCATTATGCTTTAGATTTGGGATCTCCAGTTTTGTATATGATAGGTACAATATATCAGATCATCTTTACACATGCTCATGCTTGAATACATCCTGTTTCTCCTCCCATATGGAACAGTGTCAATCATGATGTACAGCTGTTGTTAAGATACATCCTGTGTCTACAGAAAACAACCCATAAGTATTTATTATGGAATAATGTATAAGATTGCAGGAAAATACAAGAGAATTGGTTTCGGCCTTAAAATACACACACATACACACACACACAAACACATACACACCACTTTGGCATACTTTTAGGTAGGAGGGGAATGGGAATATTCACTTTTCTTAAGGCTTCAAGTTTCCCTTATAGCTACTGCTCCTCCCTGTGTGACAAACATTTTTCACCATCTTCTTGTACCTCAGTTTCTTCATTTGTAGGTAATTCTTAGAGTTGACAGTGTTTTGTGAGGAACAACAAATAAAAATGCTTTGAAAGTGCTTTACAAGCCTACAGTACTCTGTAAATGCTTAATGATAATAATATACAATAGGACATCTTCCCTTGAAAACAGCAGGAGTGTTTCCTTCCATAATGACCTGACAGATGGGTTATGGTATCTAATCCCCTTAAACCCCCAAAGCTCTTTGATAGTGGATGTTGTAAAAGGCCAGATTAGAGTGCATGCTGCTCTTTTATTGAGCCCTTTCTTTCAGTATCTATGCCATATTCAATTGCTTCCTTCTCTAAGTACGTTACATGTTAACCTACTACCTGCAGGAACAATTAGGAGCAAAAATAAAGACTAAAGGACAGTGCACTCCAGTAGGAAAAATTAGTTAATGCTTGTTGTCCCCAATATTAAAAATCTACTTTGGCCTTCACATGTGGCTTTTATCGAAGGTTCCTGCCCTCCTAAATCCTGACTATTAATCTCAAGCTGTGGGTATTTGTCGATGTTGAACACAGGCTTTTTTTGTGAAATAGAACTCTATGTAGTGAGAATAGAGCTTTAGTGATATTAATTCTAAACCAGTGAGGCTTAGGAAAAATCACACGCAGTTTAGGATATTTGTAGCATTTATATAAGATTTGAAGCTTTCAATCAGTTCAAAATGAGGAAAGGATAATTAGCGTTTATTCTACTGTAACCTTAATTCAGCACTTGAACCCAGATTGGACCAAGAAGTTTTTTATGTTTCCACTTTTTGCTGTATTTGTCTTTTGAGACTAGCTATTGAAGTTATCAGTTTCTAAAACCTTTTTTGACAATCCCTTAACCAAATTCATCGTCTTTCCTTAGTTACAAAGTTTGCTTTCTTTGCATGCTTGAAGAAGTATAAGTTGTTGTGAAATCACCCATCATGTGTAATCTGTGTAATCAAAGACAAGAAAAAGGATCAGCATCAGCTAATACAAGTTTTTCTTTTAAACTGAATATATGCCAGCACTGCAATAAACATTTTCAGGGTACCGTCTCTTTGAATTTGGGATGTTTAAAAGCTCCAGGATGGTTGTTCAAGGACCTCTCTGAAGAGCCCTTCACTTGTCTGCTGGATCCTCCTCTTCTCACCTTCTCAAAGATATCACTTCTATGTCTGTGTCCTTTTTTTCCTACATCTTTATATATTCCTTGCCTGAATCATTCCCATGGCACAAAAATGTTGAAATATCTCACAACTTCATAAAAACCCTTACTCTGACTCAGACAGAATTCCATTTTTCTGAATCTCTTTATAGCAGAACTGCCAAAGGAGTTATCCCTACTTGCTCTTTCCACGTTTTAGTCCTTTTGTGCTGCTATAACAAAATGCCATAGACTGGGTAACTTATAAAGAACAGTTATTTATTTCTGATAGTTCTGGAGGCTGGAAGACCAAAATCAAGGCGTCTGGAGGTTTAGTGTCTGGTGAGGGCTGCTCTCTGTTTCCAAGATAGTGTCTGTTGCTGTGTCCCCTGGAAGGAGTGGGAGGCATATATACATACAGTGGAATAGTATTCAGCCTTAAAAAGGAATGAAATTTTGACACACGCCACAATATGAATGAACCTTGAAGTCATTATGCTAAATGTAATAAGCCAGACACAAAAGGACAGATTACACTTATATGAGATATATAGAGTAGTCAACTTCATAGAGACAGAAAATAAAATGGTTGCTGCCGGCAGATGGGGACAAGAGAGGATGGGAAGTTATTATTTAGTGGGTACAGAGTTTTATTTTGGGAAGATGAAAAAGTTCTGGAGATGAATGGTGGTGGTTACATAACAGTATGAATGCACTTGATGCCACTGAACTGTACACCTAAAAGTGGTTAAAATGGTAATTTTAATGTTACATATTTTTTTGCCACAATAAAAAAGATTACTATGTATTTCTGATGAATTTAGCCTTTTAATGTTAAAAAACATCCCTTTTTATACCTGGTAATACTTCTTGTCTTGAACTCTCTTTTGCAGACATTAATAAAGTCACACCTGGTTTCTTATGGTTAGCAATTAGATGATATATCTTTTGCCATCCTATTACTTTAAGTCTTTCTGAATCCTTATAGTCACAGGCTGTTTCTTCTAGTCAGCATGTCTTGCTTTCTTAACCAGATTGACAATCTCTGATTTTCTCTGATTTTATTTGGTTTAGACCATATGCATTTAATGTAATTATGGATATGGTTGGTTTAGTTTACCATCTTGCTGTTTGCTCTCAATTTGTCCCATCTGTTTACTTGTCTTTTCTTTTTTCCTGTATTTCTTTTCTATTTCTTAGTATTCCATTTTATTTGACCCACTACCCTCACCTGCTCACTCTACTTCATCCACAAGCCAAACACATCCCTACCTCAAGGCTTTGCCTTTGTGTTCTCTCTGCTTATTGCATTCTTCCCCCAGATGTCCTCTCACCCACTCCCTCGCTTCCTCTCTGCTCTGCTCAGATGTGACCTTGAGAGGCTTCCTTCACCACCCTTGTCCACTATCCCTCTTACACTCATTATCCCTCTTATTTTTCCTTATAGCACTTTTCACCACCTAACATGATATTTATACTTGTCTGCTGATTTGCTTTCTCCTCAAATTAGGATGTTGGCTCCAAAGAGCAGACCTTTGTTTTGCTCATGGGTGTATCACCAGCACTTAATATAGGATATGGTGAATAGAAGATGCCCAGAAATATTTTTGGAATAAATGGATGAAAGGACATGTAGAAAAGACTGAAAGAATATTTAATCATGGGTAATTAAGAGTGGAGTAGATCTATAATAACAATGTCAACCAGATTAAAATGCAAAATACTGAGGCTTATTTTACGTGTTAAAAACTTTAAACATGGTGTAATATTGATAGAAAAAAATAGCAGAATTCCTCATTTGTTTTTGCTTCTGTTATCTGTCAAGGAAACTAATCTTCAAACTACATATGATAGAACTGAAATTGTACACAGAAAATAGAGCCAAGGATGACAAAGAGATTTTAAGAAAACTTAGACGTTCTAAATGATGTTGAGTCCCTTCACACAGATGGCTTACACTCTAGATGTCATTGTTTCCATGACCACAGGACGCACTAGGAATCTAGAGAGAGATGGGCCAAATGGGAGCTAAGGAAATTAAACAATACAGATGAACTTACAGAAGAGCTGTGCCTATCCATGGTGAAGCCAGATGGACATCCGAGGACCCTAAATATAGGAAAGAGAGCAAACTCGAATTCTAGCCAGGACTTTGGTGGTGCCAAGAGGCCCTTTGAGGTAGCAAAACAGGGCATGGCAACAGTGTATAACTGGTAGGTCCTATTGCTGTATAGAGTCAGTAACAGGAATAAGAGAAGCAGGATCCAACTAGAGGTGGAGAGGGGAGGGGAGGGGAGGGGAAGAAGGAGGAGGGTTAACGATAAATTGGTGATCGGACACAAAGGATGATCACGTGTTGTAATGATGAAGAAGCCCAGGACTTTGGTGGTGCCAAGAGGCCCTTTGAGGTAGCAAAACAGGGCATGGCAACAGTGTGTAACTGGTAGGTCCTATTGCTGTATAGAGTCAGTAACAGGAATAAGAGAAGCAGGATCCAACTAGAGGTGGAGAGGGGAGGGCAGGGGAGGGGAAGAAGGAGGAGGGTTAACGATAAATTGGTGATCGGACACAAAGGATGATCACGTGTTGTAATGATGAAGAAGGTAACTATCCTCACCTGACCATCACGCTTTGTACACAACTGTTGAAAGTCCCCTTTGGATCCCACATATATGTATAATAAATTATCTTTTTTTTTTTTTAAAAAGGCAAGATCTAATCTCTGACTGGCAATAAAGAGAAGAGTTAGTACCCTTAGCCTAGGGATTAGTGCTAGGCCTCAGTTTCAGTTAAAAATCAGATACAAAGGAAGTCAGCCACATACTAGCACGTATTTCAACATATGTGGTCAGTATTATTATAAGGGGCTAAAGGTCAGAGCTCTTTTTGATATTCAGGACACAGGATCATGGGGTGTGAGAGCAACAGATAAAATTCACTGGTTAGAAGGGATAGGACTTCGCTATTATTTCCTCAAGATCTGTTCAAGGCTGATCCTGCCCATAACTGGATATTATTTCGACATATCTAGGGCAAAGAACTTGAGAAATTGTGGTGGAATCAGAAGACTAGAAACAGAAAAATGACATTTTGATTTTTCAAAAATGGGAAAAATGTAGATTTACTGAACCACAGATTCATTCACTCAACCAACATTTTTGAATCTCTACTGGGTTCTGGGCATTGTGCAGGGCTCTCAGGACACAAGGCAGTTGTGGTTCCCTGCTCTTATGGAGTTTTCAATATACTAAACCCAAAGGTAAACTCTCGAAATTGATGTCGATTCCAGGAAAAATTATAGAACAGCCATTGAATGGGTGGATGGATTTACTAAAAACAAGACATGTTAATCTAATTCTTTCTTTGCCAGAGCTCTTTTACTGGAAGATCTTGGAAATGTACTATTTTATTTTGACTTTTGCCAGCTGTATCATGATAAGCTTGAATTGAGGAGACAAAAGATTGTGTGGAAGTAAAATTAGGTAGTGTCATAACAAGTTGAGCAACTATATCCAAATATTTCTGATGAGTTAATCAATATTAATCTGGTGGCAAGTTTATAATGCTTCTGTCTTCAAAAATGTTCTGTATAACATTCTGTTAAGAGTTTGCCTAAAAAATATGGAATGTGTAATTTTCATGTTTGCTGATAAGATGAGGCTAGAAAGAATATCAAATACTTAATGTATGGAGAACACCAAGAGATGAATTAGAAGACCCATCTCCACATTTCATTGGCCTCCATCAGTTTTCTGTGTAATATTTTTGGCAAATGCTTCTTTAAGAACCCACCTCCAGGGCCAGCCCGGTGGCGCACTGGAGAGTGCGCAGAGGGTTCGGATCCCATGTGGAGACCGGTTCCCGCTCACTGGCTGAGCGTGGTGCGGGCGCAACACCGAGGGTTGCGATCCCATTGCCGGTCAGTAAAAATGACAAAAAGGAAAAAAAAAAAAGAACCCACCTCCAGATGGATTCCAGCCCACCACCAAAGATTCTCCTGTGTAGAAATTCTGCC
>NW_007726457.1:180994-185285 GCF_000696425.1 Galeopterus variegatus
CTGGCTGAGCGTGGTGCGGGCGCAACACCGAGGGTTGCGATCCCATTGCTGGTCAGTAAAAATGACAAAAAGGAAAAAAAAAAAAAGAACTCACCTCCAGATGGATTCCAGCCCACCACCAAAGATTCTCCTGTGTAGAAATTCTGCTGTCACTTTGATTTAGAGGACAAAATTAGTAGTATAGATAAAGATAATGATAAGCTGAAGAGATAAGCAGAATCTTAGAAGATGAGTTTTACTATAAGGTCATGTGTGCAGGCCCAAATCAAAATTAAACGAGCTATGATATTACAGACTCAGGGAAAGTGGACTGGGGGAGGGGGCTAGCTTGGTAACAACTTTTGTTAAAAAAAGTTATTCAGAGATCTTTGTCCATGGGCCATGGGAGATATAGCTACCCACAAGCTAATGTGATCTTCATTTGCAAAAATGAAATTATAGTATCCGAACTGATCATAGATCACCAGAAATACCTAAAGAGTAATAGAATCAAATTGAAGAGCATTAGAGAAGGGCAACCTGGAAGGAGAAGGGTCTTAAAATCTTGGCATGAGGGCAAAGATTGGAAAAGCTGGGAATGGCTAGCCTGGAGATGGCTTGAAAGTGGAGAAGGACATAACAGGATGGAAGAGTGGCCTCTGAATATCTGAAAGCTGTTGGGGAGAAGAAGGAATAGTAATTATTCATTTTCGTCTCAAGAATTAAAATAGGTACTAAAGGGATATTAAATCTACAGCTTAGTACATTTTGGGTCTATGAAAGGAAGAACTTTCTAATATTCAGAATAGTCCTGAGGTGGAATGGGTTGTTTCAGAGTGACCTGGGGAGGTTGTATAAATATACAGATCCCTAAACCCATCCCATAATTCTTTCCAGCACTGGGAGTCTAAGAGTTGTATTGTTTTTAGCCTTTTTAGGTGATTCTGATATGAAACCAAGTTTGGCCTCTCCCAGGTCAAACAATCTTTTTCAGACATAATGCGTAATGGAATAACAGTAATCTATGGGGAAGTCTAGATGGAGCTAGAAGAGGCTTTATAAAGGGAACAGCAGCTAGGATGCTCAACTTCTGTACATCTATTCGACATTTGTACCATATGCTCAAAATCTGAATCCTAGAAGAGAATTTGTGACTGGTCAAGCTTACTTAGTCACACAACTGCTCCTGGCCATAACAGAGTAATGAGATGGAGAATATGGCAGGGGGAGCCTCTTCATCTACTCTAGTGGAAGAGTGGGCACCAAAACCAAAAAAGGCTTTATAAAGCCTCTTCACCCCAAAACTCATAAAGTGGCATTTATTTTTGTGAATTCACCTTGCTTCAAACCCTGGCCCTCACCCTTGTTGCCTTAAAAACTTTGTCTTTGTCTCAAGTATAACCAGACTTGGACCTCCTGGGAGTTTTAAAAAACTCATGAGAACTTGTGGTGGCTCTCTTTGTTTTGGCCATCAAACATCTTTTCTGCCTTCTCACCAGCCTTGATTTTTGTGAGGGGGAAATATCTCTCTCACGTTGTGTGTTGTCTTGGTGCTTCAGTGAATTTTGGTGCCTGCTCTTCTATGACAGTAAATGAAGATGCTCCTCCTGCCATATCCTTCATCTCATCACTCTACTATGGCCAGGAGCAGATATGTGACTAAGATTGACTGATCAGATTCTCTTCTAGGATTTAAATTTTGAGCATATGACACCAAGACAGGATAGATGTATGGAAGCTGAGCATCCTAGCTGCTGTTCCCTGTCCAGATTGCTCCAGCTCCAAGACCGTCTTAGTATTTCTGGCTTCTGGCCTCTGGAGTTGCTTTAGCTCCTGACTGTTCCTAAGACTGAACTCTCAAGTATTCTATTTGTTCTTCTAATAAATTCTCTTTTGGTTATATTAGTAGAAGTTAATTTTGTATTGCTTTCATCAAAAGAACCCTAAATGATATAAGACTTATACATAAAACCTAAAAGTTTAATTTATTAATTTATAAAAATACTGAACACTTGTTGGACAGGTGAAGTCTCTTCCTATAGGAAAGCTCCATAAGAAGCTAGAGTATCAGAGTATTTCTTGATTAATAGAATCAGAACAAGAAAATTTATATTTGATTCAGCTGTTGCATTTTATGACCTTATGATTGTGGTATTCTCCTTAATATATAGACCTGTCAAAATTACTATATGCATGTTGGCTGGCAGAGTATCCTATCTCCCAACAATGTTTGATGAGCACAACCTGTGCATTCCTTTGGTGACTTCTTTTTCTTTGCTTTGAAATAATTGATCCATTTTCGGTGTACTCACTCTTTCAGTCAGGTTACTGGCCATCCATACAGGTTTCAGATCCCCTCCATTTAAGTAAACTTTGTAATCGTTCCCCTGCTTTGAGAAGAATGACCTTATTTCCATCCTTGTGTACTCTCAAAGTGTCCTTGACTCTTCTTTTCATTTTTCACCTGTATCTGAACTTCCCAGGTCACCTAAGCTCAGGAATTTTGTTTTCATTTTGTTATGAAATAGCAACTATTTCAGCACCTTTTACCACCATATAATCCTCAAAGCATTAGCCCATAGCTGAAGCCTTTGATGATGAAGGCAGGACTTTCTGTGGGTGCATACAGTTGGCATTTGACTTTTAATTGGAATATTCTCAAGACAAAATTAAAAGTTGGCTGTCCTATAAAAAGTTTATCAAATCTGTGTGTCATTATGTAGGGAAAGTGAAAGTAAATGGTCAGGCTCCCTGTGTGTGTGTGGTGGTGGTGGGGTTGGAATTCTGCGGGGCTTTTGATGTAAATATGCACATGCGCCCAGATGTTCCTTGGTGTGGGGGGGGGTTGGAATTCTGCGGGGCTTTTGATGTAAATATGCACATGCGCCCAGATGTTCCTTGGTTATTTTCTAATGTAATTGCACATGTGTGCCCAGGTGTTCTTTGGTTGTCTGACTCCACCCAGGTGTTACTGGGTTATCAGACTTAAGTATAAAGGATGAGTGGCTGTGATCCACAGTGGCCCCCTGCCCCCCCCCCCGTGATGACCTGCTGGGGGTGGGGGTGGGGCCCACAGAGAGGCTGCTGGAGGTTGTTGCTGCAAGCTCTTGTTGCCAGGGTCCCCGGGATGCTCTGGGAGGCCACCGCTGCTGCTGCTGCTGGAGGCTGCTGTAAGCTGCTGCCGCTGAGAAAGCTGAGGACTGAGCTTGCATTGGAATGAACCTGTCGACTCTGCCAATGGCTCCCAGGGTCTTTCCCATTACCTAGCTTGTGACCTGTATGTGAGTGGTCTGGTGACCCAGCCGGGCACGTGAGTGGTCTGGTGGCCCAGCTGGGCATGTGAGGGATCTGTGACCCAGTCTGTACAACAGGTTTGAAGGGACTCTGAGCCCTAGCCCGACATGTTATTTAGGGATATTACTAGACAGCATGTTAAAATTCACCAACATTTAGGATGATGTATTGTATTGGACATGATACAATAAATAAATGGAATTGCAATTTCTTTAGGGTCAAGCTGGATCAGATTGATTTTATTCCCTTGTAGGGTGTTTGCCTGGAAAACCAGATATGCTAGATCTAGTTTCACTAATGACTTTTCCCCATTACCTAATTGGCCTGTAATTGGCCTGCTGCTTATTAGACTACATACAATATAAGACAGTCTCAAGTTGTAGATATTTACATAAGAACTATCACACTTACTGACTCTGGGCCCTCCTCACATAACAAGAGAATGGATTCTCAATTCTAACAAATCAATTGGAGAATTAGAAAATGAAGAGTCAATTTACAAATGATTGATCTCTTAGATGTGGATGCTTTAGCCATATGTTTAGGTCAATGCCCAAATAACATCTATCTGAGATGTTAAAACTATGTATTTTAGTTTTTAGCAACATAAAATATTCAGGCATGCCAACACATAGATATTTCTTTAATCAGATAATAGATTAACTTTTTTTTTTTTTTTTTTTTACCTTTTTGTCTTTTTTCGTGACCAGCAACGGATCGCAACCCTCAGTGTCGCGCCCGTACCGGACCGGGACCGGCTACGGGATCGCAACCCTCGGTGTTGCTCCCGCACCTCGCTCAGCCAGTGAGCGGCCGGTCTGTATGTGGGATCTGAACCCTCGGCGGGAGCGCCGCCGCGCTTCCCAAGCGGCGCACCGGAGGAGTGCGCCCCCCGGCCCGCCCCCGCATTAATTTTAAAGGGAAAAAAAAAAAAAAAAAAAAAAAAAAGTCAAATACATAGAAACAGAGAGGAAATGGGAAGATATAGGTCAAAAGACAAAAACTTACAGTTAATTAT
>NW_007726457.1:185295-235232 GCF_000696425.1 Galeopterus variegatus
ATTTCTTTAATCAGATAATAGATTATTTTTTTTTTTTTTTTTTTTTACCTTTTTGTCTTTTTTCGTGACCGGCAACGGATCGCAACCCTCGGTGTTGCTCCCGCACCTCGCTCAGCCAGTGAGCGGCCGGTCTGTATGTGGGATCTGAACCCTCGGCGGGAGCGCCGCCGCGCTTCCCAAGCGGCGCACTGTAGCAGTGCGCCACCGGGCCGGCCCTAGATTAACTTTAAAGGTGAAAAATATGAGTTACTAGTAACAGCATATCAAACAGGAAGTCAAACCACAAGGTTACATTTAAGAGAGAACTGGGTTAGAATTTTGTCTTCACCCCTTACTAGTTGTGTGATTTGGGGCAAACTGCTTAACCTTTCTAAACTTCATTTTTATTGTCCACAGAATGGGGATTAAAATAATTTTGCTTTTATACTTTGTACCAATAGAATGGCAGTGATACTGTCTTGAGGAAGATTCTGAGACTGCTCCTTTGAGTAGCAGCATTTTTGCTGCCCCATTTGATGTCCCCCTGTATCAACATGTAACATGATGTTGGATTGAACTGTTTCTGTGTCTCAGATTTGCAGGTAAATCTCCCCAAATGAGGACAGTAAGCCTCCTATTCTAAATATAGCCTCCAAAAAACCCCTGCAGGACCTATTTAAGAGGTGGCAGAACTAGCACTGCTGTTACTCCTTCCATTTCTATAAAGTCAAGGAGAATAATCAGAGGAATTCTCAGGTTAGTGGACAATACATTCTTGGGACATCCACCTCCACACATACACCAAATCAAGTGAGGGGAGATTTAAGAGAGCCTTTTAATTTGTAAGGGTGGCTGAAAAAAAGCCCACAGAGATTGGCTTCTTTTCTCCGGATGAACATTTGTGTATGAAGTGGATTTGCTGATTTGAGTAAGGGAAAAAGGAACTGATGTGAGGTGGCAGGAAGAGATGGAATGGAAATATTGCTTATAGTCATACTACTGTTTGGTTTAGCAGGGATCTGTGGGTTTCTTTTGGACCTTTAAGACTCTGTTGGAGCTAGCTGGGCTTGAAGCATATGGCAAGGATCCTGAGCAAGTGCTGGATGAAGGAACACCAACAGCAGGGAGGCTGCGGGGAATCATCCAGGAACAGATAAAAGTTGGAGGAAATTATGTCGGAAAGCACCTCCACTGAAAAGAATGTATGCAGCATGGACCGAGCCTTGCAGTGCTCAGATTTCTCAATATACCAGTTACACTTGCTTTCTTCTGAGGTTTTTATCTGCAACCACACAGGATCATAATAATGGTCAATAGCAATCATCTCTAGCTTAGCACCCATGAGCGAAATCAGTGGAACCCTATCACCCCCAAATTCTTCCTATCAGTTCAAGAAGTATCCTGTGGTCTCTTATCAAGTCTTTTGATACAGCAGATCTTCACATATCTCACCTTGCTATTTCTGCTCTGTCACCCTCAGCAAAGGCCATGGCACGCCCAGTTGTCTGTGGTATTATCTTTTGCTATTTTCAGGTGACTTTGTTTCAGGTGTTCTTCAGTTCTGCTCCAGTAATCTCCACATGGAACTGAACAAATACTCTCTTCTTATCTCTCTTGATTTGTTGCTTTCTCATGTTTAGTGGCTTGACCTCTTCCTGTGACTTAATATTTATTATAAGCATTTTCATTTGAAAATAATCTGAGTGTCTCCAAACTGAGAGATACTCAAAGTCATTCATCCCCTCTGACCCCCCAGCTGTGCCCCTGGGTTGAATGTTGGACCTCCACCCTCTCTTCTTAGCGTGGCTCATTCCCCCATCAGACTATCAGCATCATCACTTTCATCCCATAATGGTGTCCTCCCCAATACTCTACCTGGGCCTGTGGGAAGCTTCTTTCCTGGCACAGTTTAGGGATCTTAGCCCTGGCAATCAGGTATCAGTCTCAGTATTTCCAAGGCTTTCCTGACTCCTTTGAGTCTTCTTGCAAATAAGACCTGGTTGCATTCCTTGCCAGCCTCTGAGACAAGTGAAGTTCATCGAATATTGCAGTGTATAGTCAGTTTAAAGCTTGGTTTTGGCATCCACTTAGAGAGCAAGTCATTCTTGCAGGTGATGCTAATGGGGGGAAAGATCTGGAGAAGAGAGAGTATGTTTATAGCATTTCAAAAAATTTCTGTTTTTTTCTCTAATGAATCATATCTTCGTAATCCAGCTTTACATGTTGGCAAATCTCAAGGCTTTGCTTTCTAACTGCTTCTAGAAATGCTGATAGCTACAGGTGATTGTTAACAACCATACACGTTATTTTGCAATATAATGATTAGTTACAAAGTTTAATAAAAGGGAAAGGGACAAGCAAAAAATTTTGACAAGAATAGGGAAACGGAGCATTTAATAGGATTTGTTTTCAAGCTGTTATTTGGGAGATTTAAATAAATCCTCTTAAGTACTGCGATTTTTGAGCCCTAAGTGTGCCTTAGTTAGTTTTAAGAATTTTTTTTTAAAACTGTAAACAGGGGTATAAGGAAAAACCCTCCCAGTTGCTGGGTGTGATGAAGTCTTCCCTGTCAGGTTCGTGGAAGGTTATGCCATGAAGTCTGTGAAAGATGCTTCCACACTAATTACACTACTGAAAAAGCTGTCTTCAGTTCTTGGGGCTTTTTTTTTGAAGACAATGACAGTATTTTCAGGATTCATTTATTTTGAGATCAAAGTCTACATCCTAGGTCAGGCTAATTTGGGCAGATACTTCAGTGTTTAACAATCAAAGGTATACTCAACTGTAAATTTCAGTTTCCTGTCATAGAAACCCCAAGAGTACATCTATCAAAAAATGGAACATTTAGATTAATTGGGGCTTTGTGATGGCATCTGACCCAGGGGACCTAGTCACCCCAGGTAGGTATGGATTGTCCTTTGAAAGACCTCCAAGTACACAGGTTCCATAACCTTCTTCAGTCATTCTCCCCATATAAATGTCCTTCTGTGCATGTGAGGGCTTCCTTTCTTAATTTAATTTTTTTCTCCCAGTGGAGATAAGGAACAGCTGGTCCATATCTGTATAAAATCCCCTTACTCATGATAGTCCCTGCCCCTCCCTTACTCTGATTAAAAAATGAAATACGAATTTCTTTATTTAAAATATTTCTCAATTAATTAAAACAATGAAATCCCAGTTCCTATGAGTTTAGTGAAAATTTCTACTTACTGAAACCATAGGGAATACATTGTTTTGAAAAATGTCATTTGCCACTACATAAAGTTTCAAGTCTCTTTGTAATAAAAATTTATTTAGCACAGCAGTTTTTTTACAAGAGGACTGTCTTAATGGAAACTTAGGTAGGTAGATGTGAACCATGTGGTGTTTTTGCAGAAGCATTAGCTTCTCAAGGTGGCCTTAGAGATCTTAGAAAGACACTGATCCATAGTCATCACCATGCTCCTAAATTTATCTAGCAATACGTAAGGTGTGATCATGGTCATTTTATTAATGCTTTGAACCGGTTGATGTGACCAATGTGTGAGAATTAATTTAAATAACAGTGAAGTACTAAAAGACCAATTATGAGAACAATAAATTTATGTCTAATCTTCCCAAAAGATCACAAATTTTAATAATTTCATAGTTGTTTCATGTTTGAATGAAGTGTTTTAGAAGTCAAATTTTGGTGTACAATAAGTAGACATTCACATCTGTGCAAGCTGGTTTTCTTCATATTTCTCAATTTGTGACTATTCAATGAGAAGAACATAATTTATATCTAAAGACATTTCAATAAAAGGCTTTAGCATTCATGTCCTTTCTTCAAATTTTTAACAGATGACAGTGTATCATTCTTGATCTTAAAAAAGACAAGTTGCTTAAAAAACAAAAACTTCATGTACAACAGTGATGTGTATTTCTCAGCCAGCGGCTGAAGACAGAATAAAATTGCAGCTGTATTAATGGTGAACTCATGTCCTTTTACAGAAATTTCCTATTTCTAACAATACAGTGAATACAGTAGTAACTTTCTGAGTGATTCTTACACGTTGACCACGGTGTGCTTTTTATATTTTACAATCTTAAGAGATAGTTATTACCTTCTCTACTTAAAGCTCTATTAAATGACTGAACTTTCTTTGAGAGAGCAAATGACTTGTCCAAGGTCATTGTCTTAATAGGTGGTTGAGCTAAGATTTGAACCCAAGCTATCTGACTCTAAAGTCATGCTGTTAAGCCACCTGATGGCTTTATTTTCTACTAGAGAAACATACCAGTTATTCTCTCTTTGAAGTCTTTAAAATCTCAAAGGTTTTCCATTTTAAAACCGCAAAGTTATATGCATGCAGTTTAAAAGGATGTTAAGCTCAGCATCCTGAATGTCAAGACTCTCTCTTTGAAGTCTTTAAAATCTCAAAGGTTTTCCATTTTAAAGCCGCAAAGTTATATGCATGCAGTTTAAAAGGATGTTAAGCTCAGCATCCTGAATGTCAAGACCTTGTCGTCAGAGATTTAGTCTGGTCACCAGTGTTTCAGAGGCACATATTGGTTGCAGCAATTACATTTCTCCATTAACAGAACTCAGGGAACAATACCTTATTCTAAAGCTGTTTTTTCTTTTTTTAATTGCTTGGAAGGATTCTGCCTTTTCCACTTATAAAAAAAATGTAAAGCCTTTACAAGCCTTTACCTAATTTATGTGGAATTCCCCACACCCACTCTATCTTGAGTTGACCTTTGCTCACTAATTTCATTTCTCTTATCCCAGAACTGCTCCTTGATTGAGCAACTTGAATGGGCATGCTGACTTATGGGCACCCCACATAACTCCAATCTGTGTAGAAGATGACTTTAAATATGTCTCTTGTCTAAAGATTTTGACCGTGTCTTTTCCTGTGTGATTTTTTGTGTGTATGACCAAAGAGCACTTAAATCGTATGATTCACATCAGATGTAACCTACGGCTAGAACCGTCTTCAGATTTTCATGCCTGAAGTTTATAATCCAGGAAGTTTTGGCTCTCTCTAAATAATGTAATCAAAATAACAGTAAATCAATGAGATGTTATTTTATAATGTCAATTAGTCTGATTACTAGATACTCTGCATGTAAGAAACTGCCCTTATTACTAATAAAATTTTGGAATTTCACATTCTACATTGTACAATCAGAGTTACCTATAATTTAAAAATTAATATTAGATTTTTAATGTTAAAACCCCACAGTTTTTCCTAAATCTTGAAGTTCAATTTAGAAGTATTATTATTCTTGGTGTTAAAAATTTACATTTTTTAAATAACTAAGAACCATAACTTTGAGGGGCAATTGATTAAGTGTTTGATCAACTTAACAAACTAATTTATCATTGAACAATTAGTCTCATTTACAAATGTGGGCATCTTAAACTGCAGCTATAAATGTAATATATTCAGTTTTCTTTTTAAGCTCTTCAGGTACTTGACCAGACAAGTTCTTGTCTCTAATGAGCAAAACTGAAGAATTATTTAATTCTTGAGAATTTAAATAAGTCATTTAAGTCTAATAAATTATTAAACTTATAAATATAGAAAATCTAGTTCTCTTAAACGTTCTAATTCTGTTTACAAACTTAGTCAAAAATCTTACCTTCAACTTGAAACCACAAGTCAATTACATATTTTAAATTGGAATCACAAGGCTAATCTGTCAGAGTCTCTAATATGCCAATTTAAAATCATTACAAACACTTTAAATACTGAATATACACAGATTGTCCCAATGATTAAAAACCTATTCCTGAACTTGACACAAAAGTATTAGTACTTCATCTTTTTAATTAATTCTAAACCATCCTGGATTTGGAAAGACACTCACTAAGGGAACAATTTTGTCATCTCAGATGTGGAATCTGGGGCTTTGCATGTTCAGGGTGATTATTTTCATCTCAGATATGGACACTTGGAGCCTTTTTAATAGTTGCTATGAAAACAAGGACTTCAGGCTATAGCCTTCAAATAGGGTTTATTTTGCAAAACTTACCTCCTGGGTTCAGAATAACATTTTTATCTAATTTCTTCAGCTGATTTGAGTAGGGGCCTGTTTGTAACACCCCCAACCAGGATATAACTAACTGCCAACACTTTGCTCTTTGTTTTTTATATTTCCTGATTAAATTCTAGATCCTTACCATGTTCTTCCTGCCTCTTTGAGCCAAAACACTTACAGACATTTTAATGGCATCTTACTGGATTCTGCATGATTCTCATACATGTAAAGACATACTAATGACATACTTTTTTTTTTGGAAAATATATTACATATTGGAAACTAATTTTAGTAAGTTCTTGATCAAAGATGAATGGAGAAGATCATGTAAGACTCCTTCATTCTTTCAGTATCTTCATTAATAAATTAGTTTTCTTTTTAATTAGACTGTGAGTGAAACAAACTTTAAAAAATAGACATCTTTCAAAAATCTTTTTCAGATATGATACCTAACCAGCAGCAACTAAATAAAAAGTAGGTAAATAGGATCTCACTGAAATTTAAAACTCTTGTGCATCACAGAACACTATCAAGAAAGTGAAAACGTGCAGAATGGAAGAAAACATTTGCAAATTATATAGCTGATAAGGGCCTACTATATAGAATATATAAAGACCTCTTACAACTCTATGACAAAAAAAGACAAAAACCCAATTTAAAAATGGGTAAGGACTTGAGTAGACATGCAAATGTCCAACAAGCACATGAAAAGACATTCAATATCATTAATTATTAGGGAAATGTAAATCAAAACCTCACACACACTAGGACGGTTAATTAAAAAATACAGAAAATAACTAGTAATTAGCAAGGATATAGAGAAATTAGAACACCTGCACGTTACTAGTAGAAATTCACAATGGTGTAGCTGCTGTGGAAATCATTTTGGCAGTTTCTCAAGAAGTTAAATATAGAATTACCATGTGACCCAATAATTGCACTTCTACCCCCCAAAATTGAAAACAGGTAACCAAACAAAAATTTGTACATCAATGCTCATAGCAGCACTATTGACAATAGCCAAAAGGTGGAAACAACCTTGTCCCTCAACTGATGAATGGATAAACAAAATGTGGTAAGTCCTTATGATGGAGTATTATTCAGCCATAAAAAGGAATGCCACATGCTACAACATGGACGAACCTCAAAACATTATGCCACATGAAAGAAGCTAGACACCAGAGGTCACATTCTATGATTTTTTTAAAATTTGAAATATCCAGAATAGGTAAATCCATAGGGACATTAAGCAGATTGTTGGTTTCCAGAGACTTAGGGGAGGTGGCAGTGGGGAATGACTGCTTAATGGGTATGAGGTTTCCTTTAGGACTATGAAAATGTTTTGGAAGTAGATGGAAGTGATGGTTACACACATTTTGAATGTATTAAATGCCACTGAATTGTGCACTTTAAAATGATTTATATTATGTGAATTTTTCCTCAATTAAAAATATTTTTACCAAAAAAAAAAAAAAAGACTTTTTCAACAAAACCCCATATTTTTTCTCCACTCAGAATGATATTAAGGGACAAATATTACCTGCACTCTTCTTATTTTTCTGGTGAGATTTTGCCACAAATGTGGAGGCTCTCTCACGACTTTTTCAACAAAACCCCATATTTTTTCTCCACTCAGAATGATATTAAGGGACAAACATTACCTGCACTCTTCTTATTTTTCTGGTGAGATTTTGCCACAAATGTGGAGGCTCTCTCACCTGTTAAAGGATGAACAAAATCCCACAGAAACAGCATTGTCTCAGCTTTACAGGAGGAAAGTGATCTGACTCCCTCTTATAAATGAGATGATTGACAATAATGACATCAATTATGAATTTTCCTTTGCATTTGGGCCACCAAGAAAACAGCTTCCTCATTCCTTAACAGAGATTTACTAAGCATTAAGACATATTCAGGACTGAGATCAATAAAGTTTTCAGAACGTTTCATTTATTCCCCTCTCCCCTCATTTTTTTTTTTTTGTTTGTTTTAACATTTGTAAATTATCCCTTGCAAATGGAATGGCCCAATTCTTCTGGTATTATGCTCTAGAAACACTTAAAGGAAAAATGACACATTTAATCCTCAGCTTATTAGATAGTTAGCATTATTATCTCCACTTTATTGGGAGAAGGCTGAGGGCCAATGCGAATCAGTAAATTGTCTGAATATACGCTTAGTTAGAAACCCAGACAGTCTCACTCCAAAGCCTAGAATTTTAAACTAATATGATTTTTCTATTTTGCCTTTCCTGAAACAATTGAACACGCCTATCATGTCCTAGGTGAAGGAAGGTATAGCAAAAGTAGTTTGTGCTAACCAAATATCCATGTGCTTCTCTCCATATCCCTGCCTTCTTTGCAGTTGAGTTAAAGCTGTGTGACTAATTCTGGCCTGTGACTATGACTAGAAGTGATGTGTGTAACTGCTAATCCAAGGCAGTTTAGAGCACGGGTGAGTTATCCAGGTTCTTTCTCTCCCATCTGCAAGCTGGAAAGAAAGAACTTTGGGATGGTTGAGATGCAGGATGAAAGTCATCTGAATCCCTGAGTCACTATTAGAGGAAGTTTGTCCCCCCACCTCAAAAAAAGCCACCAGACCCACATCATGATTTCAACATGAGTGAGAAGTTAACCTTTATTATGTTAAACCATGAGTTAACTTATTACCAAAGCCCATCCTATCGTCTTCTAAGTCATGACGGTCATATGATAAATGACATAAAATCTTGAGCCATCGGACAGGATATTTCCAAGGGCCTCCTGGTATCTTTAGGAAGATTGTTATGGGTTGAATTGTGCTCACCCCCCAATAGGGTTGTTTCTGTTGCTGATGTAAGTAGTTAATGTGGAGTATACTTACATTTATAAAGCAAATATATTTCACAGGGCCTAGTGTCTTGTAGTTTCAGGTTTAGTCTAACTTTTTAAAAGTAGGTGTAAAATGTTGACCTTGCAAAAGACAGGAAATTTTCTCCAGGCTATAGTCTCTGTTGTAAGATAAAGAATTGTAACACAGCAAGATTGCTGGCTAAAGGACAGACAGGGTACTGATTAATATGTAAAGATACTGGGAAATTGCTGTAAGGAGAGAGAATGTTTGCTAAGATCAAGCTTTTGTTGGTGGATTGACTTAACCTCTTGCAAATTGCATTATGGAATGTCACCTTGTTTGTTTTACTGAATGTTACCAGCCTATATTGTTAAACTATAACCCCACCTATGTTCTCTTTCTGTAACTTCCTGGTCTGGAGAATAAATGTGGGAAGAGAACCCCAATTCGTGGTTAATTTCCCAAGGAAGGAATGCCTCACTCTTGAGGGTTCCAGGAGATTAACCCCTTTGGGGCTTCTCACTGCTTGGAAGAGATGGGCTTTGAGTAATCCTTTTATGGCTCCCTCACCCAGGGGATGAGGGGTGACAAATCTGTCAGAAGCAAAGCAATAGTTAATATGAAGTCATGGGGGGGGGCTGTATTCCAGTATGATTGGTGTTCCTATAAAAAGAAATTTGGACACAGAGGCATGCACACAGGAAGAATAACATGTGAACATGAAGGCAGATATTTACCAGCCAAGGAATACCAAAGATTGGGAATAAACCACCAGGAGCTAGGGGAGAGACATGGAGCAGATTCTCCCTTACCACCCCCAGAAGGGGTGCTGACACCTTGATCTTGGACTTCTAGCCTTCAGAACCATGAGGGAATACATTTCCCTTGTTTGAGCCACCCAGTTTGTGGCACTTTGTTATGGCAGCTGTAGCAGACCAACACAGTGATCCAATGTGTGCCACATCTAAGTGGAAAGGCAGTAGAGATGCATTCGGTCCTGGACAGACTGACCAGACATGGGCATTACATATGGGCAGCTGTGATTCTCCATTAACACCATTAGAACAAGCTCATTGAAAATCCTTTGGCAGACTGGGTAAAATAGTCCAGATAAGTAATAATTTCTTTATTTTAAAAGAAAATCCCTTTACATATAAACATGGAAAGGATCATGGACTCAAACAAAATGTTCAAACAGAGATAGAAAGTGTACTACAATACATGGTGTGGACAGAGCTGGAAGCCAACCAAGACAATCTTAAGGTCTGAAATTGAAATTTCTCACTAATGAATTCTTTACCCCGTGACAAAGGGAAGCCTCAAATGGGAGAGCTCACTAACCCCTGGGAGCTTGTTCAGACACCGATAGAAAACTCAATCTTTCTGGGCCAGGCAGAGGTCAAACCAAAATGGAATCTTTTCTTTTCTTTCTGCCTGTGGATTCCAGTTACTCCCCTGCCTGCCTGAACTACTCTCCCTGCATCTGTAAGTGAGACGGAAGGGGAGGAAAGAAGGAAGCCTCCCTCATCTCAGCAACCTGAGCTCAAAAAAGGAAGAAAACTTCTCAAATACCCATCAGCCTCAGAAAGGAAATATTCTGATGCACAAGGCATCCTTATAACAGGATTACACAATACAGGAAAAGCCCTCCCATGTAGATCTGTGCCTCGAAATTGTCTGAAGAACTTTTTTTCCTTACAAACAAAAACAATAAAAACAGTTAAATCACCTCAGATAATCCCAAGTGATATGCCTCGAATCAGAGCTGAGTGATCTGGACCCGTTTGCAATTTGCAATCTTTCTTATTTCCCCCTCACATACCTTAAGTAAAAGTAGATTAACAACCATGAATCATGGTCGGGCCTGCGATTTATTTGCTTAGGTGGTTTCTATTCCCTAAAGAGAGAGTTTGGAAAAGTGGCTTTGCTTTCCCTGTCTACCCTTAGGTTCCTTGGCTATGCCTTTCTCCACATATCCTCCAGCAAGGTTTGTTCAGTGAAAGCTGTAAGATATTGATTGCCAGGGGGATACTGCAAACCAACTGCCAGCCCCAGTGGGGATAGCCTACTGAGCTGTAATTGGTGGCTGGAATAGAAAGGGGAAAGGAAATTATTTGAACGGGACTTCAGTTCCCGCCCCTGGAAGTCTGAGGCTGCCTTGCCTGTTTGCCCGCTGTGTGCTTCCTAGGCTAAGGAGGGAAAATCTGAGAAATGTGAAGTTACCTCTATGGCAGTATACTAGGACTCTGAGCTCAGGGAATATCTGCCAAAATAGAAATCCTCACTCTTCAATCAGTGATTATTAAATGAGCAGATCAGTTCAATCCAATTCAGTTATTTGTTGAGCTCTCATGATGTTCAAAGCAGTGAGAGGGGCTGTAGAGATGTAAACTTGAAGCAAATACAAAGGTTCTTCAAAAAGTCTGTGGAAAAGTAGAATTGAAAGATAATATGAATCTTCCCATGAACATTTGGAAGTACTCTCCTGGAGTCCTGACCTCCATGAGTTCATAAAGAAGGAAAAACTGACATACAGGTCATTAATGCAGAGTATACTGTGATGAGTATCCGAATCCACCTCAATTTTATTCCACAAATATTTATTCAGTTCCTACAAGAAGCATAAAAAGACAGTGAAATAAGAATATGCTAGCAAATTTATTTGGGTGGAGCTGATGGAGGAGGTGAGGTTTTAGCAGGGCCTGAAGGATTGGTTTTTGGCTGATCCAGATCGGCGAAAGGGCATTCCGAGATAGGAAAGATGAGAGAAAGCTGCTAAGCTGGAAGGCACAGGACACCGACGGAGTGATGAGCAGGTGGGGAGGGTGGAACCAAGGATGCATGTGGAAAGGAGGACCGTGTGGAATGTGGCTGGAAATGGGACATATTCTGGAGGAGATTGAGAAGAGTAGTATAAATAAATAGATCTCTGCTCTGGAACAGTAGCCTGCAGCCTATATAATTTGAGGGACTTTCTTTAAGAAAAATAATACAAAATTATGAAGTAAAATTATGTGCATAAATAATTATTTAGAATGAAGAAAAAAAAGAACCCTCACCAAACTATTGGAGCCTTGAAGATTCAGTTCTCTATCATCTGAAACCTCTTCAAGCAATCTATCAGAAATGCCTACATAGAAATCCTCTATGATTGAAACCTGGCTGCTACCTCCCTACCGCAACACTACAACTCCCAGTGGGCCCACCACTTCCAGGGGCCTGTTTTAGTGAAGGGTTCTTATGTTTAAACCTCTTTTGCATCATGGTAAATCCACCTGTGCAGAAATCTCCAAACTTTGCTGATTGCTTATCAGTAAAATGTTTGTGGCTGGAAGTTTGAGGTGCCATGGTTGGTCCTTTCAAGCTCAGGTGCTCACCACTGTGTCTAGGAGGGGATATTTGTGATAAGCAGCATCTTCCTGTCACCCTGAAATGCACAGTTAGAATAGGGAAGCAACAGTTTCCTAAAAGAATGGAGGTGGATCTAAGTTTGGCTACCAAAATAGCATTTAAGAGTATTTAAGTATGGTAATGATGCAAAGAGACTGGATAATTGAAAGTCTTTAAGCACGAGGCCCAGTCAGGGGACTAGCCTAGGTCTGAAATGATAATGTCTTGGATGAAGCTGATGGCAGTGGGTAAAGTAATGAAAGATCAGCCATGAGTCCCATTGGGAAGAAGAGATTATGCAAACATGGGCCTTATAGCTTTCACTATCGTTAGTGAACCTGTAACAGCCCAAAAGATAGCAAAATGCCAGGCACTCTTTAGGTATAGCTCCAGCTATTTTGAATTTTATCTCACATCCATCCACCACTCTCAAAGTGAGCCACGGATGCTAGCTGTGACTAATTTCAAACCCCATAAATATATGCCCATCACTAATTCTCAGGGTAGAGGTCCTTGCCATTTTTTCTTTCAAAGAGTTCACCACACAAATTGTTCCTGTACATCGAGATGGCAGAAAGCTAGTGCCTTGATTACTTGAAATGATCTCCTAGGACAATTTTGGTGTCCGTCTTTGTAATGATAACATTACAATTTCTTGAATACCAGTCTCTGGCCTCCTTGTGAGTAACAGCCTGGTCAGCTTCCGTATGTAATGACTCCCACTTGGGCCATAAAGCTTTGATATACTTAAACTAGTCTTTCACCAAAAGTTAGCAGTAAACAACCAGTCTATGAAGTTTTCCAAGAGGCAAGAGAACACTTCCTCTGTTGCAATAATTATTACTTCTCTCTTTGTCGATGACCCTTGAGGAATATAGCTAAAAAGCAGAGATACCACCTTTCTATTTTTCTCCATCTGTTTATTTTGCACAGTAAATTGCCAGCTCTTTATTTGACACAGGAGAAGAACACTGCTGTGCCTCTTATCTGTGATTCTTGAAAGTGCGGCAAAGCGTATACTCTTTAATTCCAACATAATCAAGAATTTACCTTCCACAAACTACATTTCATCTGTTTCAAGTTTTTTGAGAATATGCTTGCATAAACAAAATCTGCAATTTATTTCTGCATACAGAATAAAGACAGACAAATGGAAATTCCAGTGAGGTTAAGGGGAAATCTACCTGTGGCAGACATGTTCTCCTAGCCTGTGACACTATCACTCAAAGAACACTTAATTAGGCAACACATTCTACCAACAGATGATATAATCCTAAATGTGGTTGGCCAAGTGGCTAGGATTCTAGTGTCATTTTTTGTACCTCAAAACCTTCACGGCTGAGGAAAATGGAACTTTTCTCATTATTTGTGACCCAGTTTGGCACTATCAGTTAAGCAATCATGCCTCTGAATGGCATTGAGTGGGGCAAGCATCTTCCCCGGGGAATTTAGGAAATGGAATAATGGATTGTGCTTTGAGTAGTTATGCACTCAGAGATTGTTGAGATGCTAATTAATTCACACATCTGCAACCATCAGTTCAATTTCATTCAACAAACACTTGTTTAGCTTACCCTCTGTGCCAGATACCACGTTATGCACTAAATACCCAAAGCTGAATAAAATATGGCCTATTTCTCTCTCAGTGCAGATTCTGTTGGAGGAGGACAAATTATTAGCAGATTATTTTAATGTGGTGAGGTAAATACAGTGATAGAAATGTGTTACACAGGGTAGCATGAGATGAAGAGTACCTGACCCAGTCTACAGGAGGTGGGGAGGAGATCAGGAAGGGCTTCCTGGAGGAGAGGCAACTGGAATGGAGTCTTTAAAAAGGGAGTAAGACTTCAGGAAATAGTGAAGGCAGAGGATGGGAGGCCTGAAAGAGGTTGGAGTGTGTAACACCAAGCAGCTTGAATGTCTGGTGATTAAATCATGAAATAAAGAGTAGAGGAGATGAGAGCAGAGAAGTAGGCAGAGACAGACTATGGAGATGCTTGTATGGCATCCTGAAGACGTGGACTTACTCCTGTAGGCGGTGGTGGGGTGATGCAGCATTGAAAGTTGTGCAGTGAGTAGTATGGTTTGGCAGCCTGAGTAGAATGGATATGAGAAAGGCAAGGCTGGAAGCGAGGACAAGAGACATTGCAGCAGTCCAGGAGGGAACTGATGAGGACCAGGGAAGGACAGCAGGCGAGACAACAGAGGTGGACACAGAAACATTGTGGAGTTGAAGCGCAGGGCAGGGGTCTGGCTGGGGATGGAGATGTGTGTATCATTACCATGTGGGCTGTGGTCAAGGCCAGATTACACATGATTGCCATGTTCATGTGGATTGTGTGGAGTCAGAAGAATAAGCAGCTATGGTTTGTCCTCTGGGGGATACAGTCTCTTTGGAAGGATAGAGGAAGAGAATGCCAGTGAAGGAGACTGGGTGGAGAGAAAGGAGAATCAGCAAAGCATGTTGTGACAGAGCCAGATGAGCAGAGTTGAGACATCTTAATGATGCTGAATCTTCACATCTGGTACTGTGCCGGGAACACTAGGATTAATTAATTCAGCAAATATTTACCGAGCACCAATGATGTATGACTTATGTGCTAGATGATTTACAATATTTATAATGCATCACTTTCCCAAGGTTGACTTGCAAATGAATAGCAAAATACAAGCTACACTCTGTCAAGTATTTCTCTACTCAACATTGTTTTTAGTTATTTCCACTTCTAAGTCTAAGACTTTTTATACTATACAAATAGGCAAAGACTTCCATCTGAGCATGGCATTCAGAGGGCAATAGCAGAAATGTTGTTGACTGCTGGTGAAATAAATGCAACAGAATGAGAAAAACGTTTGTTCTTTCCATTCCTCAAAATAAGCAGGCTGGATTGTGTGGGAAAATAAGTGTTCCTCACTGTTTAACTGAAAACATTGCTCTTCATTATTCAACTGGAGGAAGTTTACCTCTTTCTGTGCTTCTAGTTCCCATAATGTGAAATGTGTCATATTCTTTCAACAGTGCCATGTGTAAACAGACACGTAGCACTGGCTAGGTATATGATATGGGACACTGAAACCCAATTTACATCAGTCAATCTTTATGTCAGATGAGTCCAATTTACTTCTTTTAATCATCTCTTAATATGGCAGGAAATGTCCCCTGGGCTACATATATACAGACAGTTAGAGATATCTTATTCAAATTGATATTCTCTTTTGTCTTTATGGCTTGGTGTACCCAAGCCACACCCCAATGTAAAAGATCACACCTAAAGCAGCCATTATTACTGTTGATCAACAGACATTTCCTGAGCAACTTGTTAGGCCCCACATTGGGAGCTGTGGTGACAAAGGTGGATTAGCTCTGCTTAGATCCTTTGAATTATCCAGTCTGGTAAGATACTTCATATATGTTGAAGTTCTTTGTGAACTCTTAAGTTCTTTCCCTTTGCTACCTGGCCCTTTAGATCCCATACATGTCAATGTGCAGATAAAAGCAAGAAGGCAGGATGGCTTATGTGAGGACCACAGCGTCTGTTGTAGGCAGTTGTTGATCTCTGACATGACGCCCTTGTTTAGGTGACTGATCTTCAGCTCCCTTCAGACTTCTGTTTTTTGCACAGTTCCTGGCTCTGTCCTCTGGGTTGGGGAGCCCTAGACTGTCATGGATGAGACATTCTCTGCTCCTGCCTGGGCTAGTAGGATCCCTCACTGGGAGAAGTGATTGGGAAAATTCATATTTTTATGTAAACATAAACATCCATAATCATACATAAAATCCCAATATAATCACTGCATTTGAGCATTTCTAATTTCAGGATGACCAATATCTTATTAATTTGTAAATGACATGTTTAATGTAATGTTCCCAGCAATATATCATATTCTCCTTCTAGCTAAGTGTTTATGTATATGGATTTGTTCTTATAGTTAAAAATTTTATAATTACATTCTCTTCATGGTCTCAAATTACCATTTGGCTTAAAGAACTGATGTTTCCTCTGGTAACTTCCACATGGCATCTGCTCAAACTACCTTTCAAACTACTGCATTAATTTGCTAAATGGTTATCTCTTTGAACTGCCTGTGGAAACCTATCTTGTACTAATTTTCCTTCCCCCAAATCAGAAAAATCTTAGCCTGTTCCATCTGGCAATAACATTTTTTCAGTTGGCAATGTGGTACAGTGGTTATGGGCATGGGCTGTGGAGTCCATCAGGCATGGGTCTGAGTCCCCGTTTTAGAACTAGCTAGACTTGTGATCTTGAAAATTTATATCAAATCCCTCCGCTAGGTTTCCCCATCTGTAAAATGGTTAAACTAATTGTATTAGTCCATTTTCTGTTGCTTATAACAGCACACCCGAAACTGGGTGATTTATAATGAAATGAAATTTATGTTTTAGTTTCAGAGGCTGGGAAGTCTGTGGTCCAGGAAACATCTGGTGAGGACTTTCTTCTGGGTGGGAACTCTCTACAGGGTCCCTTGGCGATGCAGGCAGTCACTTGGCAAGGATAGCAAGAGCTCTTCAACATGCTCACTTGCTCTCCTTGTAAAGCCACCAGTGCCATTACCATGACAACCCTCACAACTCACTAAACCACTAGCCTATTACTCCACTAATAGATTAATCCATTCACAAGGGCATAGTTGTCACGATCCAATCTCCTCTTAAAGCCCCCACCTTTCAACACTGTCATTGCCTGATTTCTCACCCTCTTAACACTGTTATGGTGGAGATCAAGTTTCAATGAGTTTTGGGAGGACATTCAATTCACAATACTAATGTTAACTATCTTACAAGGTTGTTGTAAGGTGAGTAGCATAGTGTCCGGTCTAGAGTAAATGCTTAATAAAGTCTTCTTTCTTTCCTTGGTATTATAATTTTCCTGGCACAGTGGGAAGCACATAGACATTGATATCAGATGAACTTTTCAAACTATGTCACTGGGCAAGCCAGTTGCCTTTCTGAGTCTCAGTTTCCTCATCTGTTAAATGGAAATAACAACACCTTACAGTGCTAACATGTTATTACAAAGACTAATTAAGATAAAATATGAAAATAGAAATCTGTCATGGTGCATCAGATCATGTTGTGGGCTTGTCATGACTCAATCCCCATGCCTAAATCATCTCTCCTTATCACCAATCTTTTGTCCAATCTGCAAGTATATTCAGTACCATAGAAGACTTAGTACATGTAAAAACTATGGTCTTCTTGACTAAGGTTGTATGCTATTTACTAATCAAGGAAACACTTCTATAATTATTTCTCCTTAGGTACAAGTATAAATATTTTAATAGAAAATATTTTATCTCTAAGTTCCCTTGAGATTATTGTTGGTTTATGCCATAAGTTTTGAAGCACTTCTGGGGGTGTGTCAATGTATGCATGTGTTCAGTCACTTACTCAACAATATTTGTTGTACATCTATGCTGTATTAGGTTGTGCTCTAAGTGTTTGGGATAATCAATGAGCAAACTAATGATATCTTTCCTTCTGAAACTTACATTCCAGTGGGGGAAAATGGACAATAAACAATCATAAAAGTAAGTGATATAGAGTGTTAACTGTTTATTGAAAGGTTTTGTGGAAAAAAGAAAGAGTAAGGAAGATTAAGGAGATCCAGAGTCTGAGGTGGAATTGCAATTTTTAATATGGTGGTTAGGAGTGGGCTCATTGAGAAGGTGACATTTAGACAGACAATTTAGTTGAAAGTTACTCAGAAGCAATTTGAAGAGTGTACTACATTTTTTCTAACTCAGTAAAACCTCAGTAACTTCCAGCTTGATTACTTCATAAAACATAAAGATCTTTCCATGGACCTTCATCTGCTTTTGCTTTACTTGGGTGTCATCGTATAATGGTTCAGCCCTGGTTCTCTGCAATCAACATTCCCACATTGCCACAAATATTCCAAAAATATGGATCAGGTTATGTAACACTCCTCCTCAAAAGGTCTAGTGGCTCTCCATTGCTTTCCAAGTCAAGCCATACTCCTTAGCAGGACCTTGGTGGCCCTGCGATGCTCCTCCAGCCTCCTCTTATGCTACATCCCTCTTTAGGAGCCATACTTCATCCACTCTGAGCTCCCTGCTTTTTACACCTCTTTGTTTTTTCCATCATTCCCACCAGAAACACCCTTCCCCATGTTTTATCTTTGTTAGGAATTGTACTCCTCTTTCAAGGTCCAGCTCTAATGCTACCTCCTTTGTGGACCCTTCCTTATGTCTTCTAAGTAGAGTTAATTGTCCACGCACATGTCCATTCTCTGTGCCCCGAATGCTGTGGTTTGGATGGCCACCTTCTCTTGAAATTGCAGTTCTTTCTGTACAGAGGTGATTCGTACTTATCATGGAATCTACCTTTTTGTTTTAGGAAAAGAGTTATTCCCCTGGAGAGCTATGGTAAAAGAATAACTTCTAGACATAATCTTGCTCTTATGTGTTCTTACGAGTGTCTGGTGCACCTCAGGTAAAACCCAGCCAAGTATTTCCTGGAAGACATGCGGAGATGTTTGGAAACATCTGAGAGTTTATACACTGCTTGGCCCATAGAACAAAACCCTGCTTACTTGAATTAATCAAACTGAGGAAGCCATCTATCAGCTTTTTCATCCTACAATAGGTGAATGACACATTTTTATGTGTAATAAGTAAGGATTAAATGAGATTAAGTGAGATAATGTATAGAACAAAACCCTGCTTACTTGAATTAATCAAACTGAGGAAGCCATCTATCAGCTTTTTCATCCTACAATGGGTGAATGACACATTTTTATGTGTAATAAGTAAGGATTAAATGAGATTAAGTGAGATAATGTCTCATTATTTGAATGCTTCTTATGGTTGCCGGCATGTAGTATGTCTTCAGAAAATGTTCTGACTTTGTTTTCTAGATTGTCTTTTAAAAATAATGGGGTTCCACTACCTATCTTCTTACCTCTCTTCATTGCATGTCTTCAATAATTGTCACCATTCTTTCTTTCCTGATTTCCAGAGGAAAGCTCTCCTTCAGATTTCTGTTTCTAAATGACTTGCATATGTTTTTGTTTTTTTAATTAATAGATTTTGTTATTTTAAAATTTTAGTTGACGTATCGTAATTATACATACTTATGGAGTACAATCTGATATTTTGATACATATATATGTTGTATAATAATCAGGTCAGGGTAGTTAATGTATCAGTCACCTCATGCATTTATTATTTCTTTGTAGTGAAAAAATTCAAAACACTCTCCTCCAACTATTATATACAAAACTTAACTGTTAACTCCAGTCACCCTACTGTGCAATAGAACATCAGAAATTATTTGTTCCTCCTATCTGATTGAATTTTGTACCCACTGGCCAATCTCTCCCTGTCTCCCCCACTCAACCCCCCACCTCCGCAACTATAGTAACCACTGTTCTACTCTCTGCCTCTATAATTAGATTTTGTTTTACTTTACAGCATTTTAGGTTCACAGTAAAATTGAGTGGAAAGTACAGAGAGTTCCTACGTACCTGCTCCCTCACCCCTCATACACAGCTTCCGCCATCATTAACATCCTGCATCAGTGTGGTACATTTGTTACATCTGATGAACCAATAATGACACATCTCTATCAGCCAAAGTCAAAGTTTACATTAGAGTTGTACATTCTATGGATTGTATATTCTATGTATATTTTATGGGTGTTGTACATTCTTCGGGTTTTGACAAATGTGTAATTAATTCTATGTTGTGTTATACATTCTATGGATTGCACATTCTATGGGTTTTGACTAATGTATAATGATATGTATCCACCAACATAATATCATACAGAATAGTTTCAAGGCCCTAAAAATCCCATGTGCTCCTCCTATTTATCCCTCCCTTCCCCTGAATCCCTGGCAAACACTGATCTTTTTACTGTCTCTGTAGTTTTGCCTTTTCCAGAATGACATATAGTTGGAATCATACAGTATGCAGCCTTTTCAAATTGGCTTCTTTCACTTAACAATATGCATTTAAGGTTTCTTCATGTCTTTGAGTAGCTTGATAGCTCATTTCTTTTTCATGCTGAATAAAATTCGATTGTGTAATACAAGGGTACTTCAAGAAGTTTGTGGAAAAATAGAATGAAAAGATACTACGATTCTTTCTTTAAAGTACCTTCATATAGTTTTTCTTTTTTCAACCATCTTGATGCAGTTTTTAACTCCGGCTATAGGCCGGTCATTTCCCATCTTGAACATTTGATTAAGTTCACCCTCCCAATGACCTCCCTTTTCAGGCTCTCATGTACTTGGGCCACTATATAGTGGCTCTAATTGCCCCAAGGCCAGGTACCAGCACAGCCTTTATGCTCCAGAACACACTGAAATTATTTAAACCACTCAGTCTTAAACCTGCTTACCCCGCCTGGCCCATTCCTCCCTGCAGAAACCAGTCGTGGTGCTTGCCCACTCTCTCCTCCCGCCTTGTGAACCACCTGAGCTTCCCCTGAGTGGCCTGCATGGCATGTGTGTTCTCCCCAGGGAACTGTGAGTACAACAAACTGCACAACTCTTTTCACTTTCTTCCTCACCCGGGGTCACATGAGCGAAACACATTGTCTGGATGAGCCACAGTTTATTTATCTACTCACCTGTTGAAAGACATCTTATGCTTCCCAGTTTTGGCAATTATGAATAAAGCTTCTGTAAACATTAGTGTGCAGGTTTTTGTGTGTACATACATAAGTTTTCAACTGTTTTGGCTAAATACCAAGAAGTGTGATTACTGTATTTTATGGTAACAGTACGTTTATAGTAAGAGCATGTGGACTGGAATTACTGAGAAAAGGTTTATGGATGAATAATGACTGACCTGGGTCTGAAAAGTCAGGAAACTCATGGACAAGTAGAAAAGGATAAATGTAAAGTGCCTGGCAGAGCATCTTGTAGTTAAGTGCATCGAGCATTATAAACACTTAATATTTTTATTACATGGTGAGCCCCTCAGGAAGGCAAAGCAGACAGCTTCTTACTAAATGATTGATTTGAGAGGGCCAGCAGGACCCCAATCCCTGTATAAAATTATCACTTCTTCCGTCTATCTACTCCTACCACGCCACATTAGATATTTATTCACTTGGCTCTAGAAAACATTCTTTGAGAGGCACTAGTTAAAAGAGAAACATATCAGGGAATGAAGAGGTGGTTATAACTTAAGTATTCATCCATTCATTTATATAATCTTTCATTTATTGCCACATTAGATATTTATTCACTTGGCTCTAGAAAACATTCTTTGAGAGGCACTAGTTAAAAGAGAAACATATCATGGAATGAAGAGGTGGTTATAACTTAAGTATTCATCCATTCATTTATATAATCTTTCATTTATTTATTCAACAAATATAGATTGGGTCCCTACTCCATGGTAAGCATGGTGCTGGATCCTCATATAAAATATGAATAAGCTATAACCCCTGCCTGAGGCAGCTCAGGGCTAGTGACCTGCATGCATAGTTACCTGTGTGAACCAGTGACCATGCTACCATGTGACTCATGCCATTTCACAGGTGAGAAGAGACTGATGGAGTGTCCTGGAGGCTGTGGGAGTATGGTGAGGCTTGAGAGGCATGGGAGCTGGCCATGTGGACAAGAGAGAAGAGTTTCTTCTTCTTTTTCTTCACCTTTCCCTTGATGGAGTGTCCTGGAGGCTGTGGGAGTATGGTGAGGCTTGAGAGGTATGGGAGCTGGCCATGTGGACAAGAGAGAAGAGTTTCTTCTTCTTTTTCTTCACCTTTCCCTTTTGCATTTCCTCCTGAACAATTCTCCATGAAGCCTTTGGGGGGACTGAGCAGAGTGGTGTCTTTAGGGCACAGTGAGGGAGAGCCTCCATGGTCCCTCCAACTAGGGAGGAAGGTGTCCATGCAGGTGGGTCATGGTCTTGCATGGAGAGTTGGAGCCTCAGTGAGGTGAGAAGGGCTGTCCTGCAGAAGAGCACCCCAGTGTGGGGAGACAGAGCAGAACAACAGGAAGAGGGCTTCTGTGTGAGGAGATGGCAGTGGTGGCCATTGGTGGCAAATAAGGAAATAAGTTAGGAATAATGTGCAGCAGATTTTTCACTGCTGGGGGAGGCAATTCCACATATGGAAGTGGAAAAACAAGAATGAACTCTGTAGTTTTGTATTAGAACTGGAGCTGTCAGTGTGAAGTCATGATTTTTAATATACATGGAGGTGGAAATACATGTAGGGATGGTGGCCGTGTATTTCCCAGCCTGTGCACTGAGGGTGCCTGAGAGCAGTGACACACCAATAGCAATGAGCACAGCAAACATCCAGATCTTTTGCTGACTCACTAGCTGGGGCAGGGCAATTACAAGACGAGCCTGCACAATCTTGTTCTGGATGTCAATGAAGTGTTCAAAGAACGATGAGGGTGTGCCAAAACGGCACAGGATCCAGCTGGAAGGGGCTCCCACTGGCCAATTCTTTGACAATTCGAGCATCAAAGTAAATAACAATAGTAACAGACTGTAACCTTTTGAGTAAAGTAGAATTCATGTACTCATACTGATATAAATAATTGAATAAATAAATTGAAAGTTTGATGAGGAATGGAACAACTACATAGGCTGAAAGTATTCCCCACAAAATACTTATTAATTACAAAAGGAAAAAGAGTAACTGTCCAGTGAAAAAACCTGGCAGAAACCACCTCAACTAATTAACCAATGTTAACATCATCAGAAATGGGAAAATAAAAATCATGTGCTACCTGGTAAGATGCAATGAGACATCCCAGCATAGTTTCTGTAATATTCATGTCAAAAGTGTAAAAAGCTGACTTTAATCATGGGAAGACATCAGACACAGATAAAGTGAGGTACATTCTACAAAAATTGTCCTGTAATCTTCAAAAGCATAGAGGTCATGAATGTCAGAAAAACGCTGAGGACATTCTACACTGAATGAGACTATGACAACTAAATGCACAGCATGATTCTGGACTGGACCCTTGGGCTGTAAAGGATGTTTTTGAGAAACTGAGGAAACTTGAATGGGATCTGTGGATTAGATGGAAGTAATGTAAAAATGTTAATTTCCCTATTTTGGTGTTGGATTTGATAATATAGGAGAAATATATATATTAATAATGGAGAATTGTCTTCATATATAAGATATAAACACCAAAGTATTTGGGGTTCAGGATATCATGCTAGCAACTTACTCTCAAATGGTTAGGGGAAACAGTTCTTTGTACTATACACGTAACTTGTCTCCAAATTTGAGATGACTTTTAAAAAAAGGTGGGGAGAAGTTCCTATGGAGAGAGGCCTAAACATGTTATTAGCTAACACAATGATGGAGCTTCTTTGAGAGTCCATTGAAAATATAGCCCTAAAAAATACAATACCGGGGGTTTTGCCAATGATGGCTCTACGTGTAAAGTGGGGGCTGAGATTGCAGGTATTGGGTCCAGACCTGGCTTTGCGATTTGACTGCAAATGTCTTTAAAGCACCTACTTTCTCTGTATGGCTATTTCCTTCTCTGCAAAATGAAGGGCTAACGTAGCTCCCTTCCTTTCAGCTCTAACGTTCAACACTGTGATTTCATCTTTTGATATATTATTGCTCACCACCTGCTCTGGGGTGTTTTTGGTTGCAAAGTTCTCTGTATCCATCTGCCCCAGGGAGGTCTCTGACAAATGTGTTGCTGCCCCGCTTGGCAGTTTGGCCACCATGGCCTGACAGAATTCTCCTCAGGCAGGCGGGATTACCATCTGATGGACAGAGCTTCGGGAAGGGAGCACACTGTGGTCTAATTGTATATGATGGCCTTCAAGATAAATCCACACTCTCTTCTGTCCCGTATAATTCCAGCAGTGTAACTTGAGACTCAGCAGGGAATTTGCCACAGAGAATGTTCCGTTGGAGGACCTCCAAAGGTTAGCTGTGGAGATGATGGTGGAGTCAGGTGGGCGACACTGGTCCACGGTGGGATTCTCATCTCCCCACACCCAGGCCCATCTGAGTTTCAGAACGCACCAGGGAACATTAGCAACCTCCACACACAAACATGCCAACCACATGTAAAAAATAGTCATTCCAGTTGACATTTGGCCAATGGAAATTAATATGCTGTAGTGTGTTGAGAATTCTCTTTACTTAATAATAACCAGACTTAATATTATGAGAACAAGATGTAAGACTACTGAAAAATGAAGGGCAATGATCTGTATGTCCTATTTTTCTACATAGTGTAAGTTTTCAAATTCCAAAGGTAGTAGGTATTGTATATAATTTAATTGGGGAGCATTCCATCAGGTATTTGTTATTAAAAATCAGTGATGTGTCAGGAGAACTTGATTGCCTCAGAAAGAATGCCAACAGGATTTACAAATTTCTTTGCCCAACTACCGTAGTGTTTGGCACATAATTGATGCTCAATAGATATTTGTTGGCTAAAGCTTTAAAAATCATATTTACCTGTGACAATGATATTCATGGAGGTGGACTCAGGCAGCTGAGTATATTTTTAAAACACTGTGCAATTTAGGTTCTCTGTAGAATTCCAACCAGATGGAGATTAAATAAAAAATGGTTAAAACTAATGATAAATGTTTCCTGAATAAACTAGATTATTCAATCTGAGAGGTCTTTTCCTGTTAGCTGGAATTCTGTTCCCCCATCTTTTTTTTCCAATTCCAGTTAAGACGGTTTCGGGGGAGACCTCTACCTCCACACACCACGCCTCCGATCCAGCAAGTAAGGGCATCCTAAACTAAATTGATGCTTCCTATGTGTGCATTGAGATTTCTCTAGTGCAGCTCAACCCTGCCACAGGGATGATGGCTTGCTTAGAAAGCTCGGGTAATGAATAGTCCAAGATTTATTTTCACATTTATTTAGAACAGTCTTCTCACTGTCACTGTGCCAACACCATCAGCACAGCTCAATGTTGCATAAAAAAGCACAAGTTTTGGAGAAAAATAAAAAAGCCTGGGCTTAAATGTCTATTCTACCACTCATTAATTACCTGGCCTCAGGCTGGTTATTGAACATGCGAGGATACTTCAGAAAGTTCATGGAAAAATAGAGTTGAAAGGTAATACAAATCTTTCCATAATATTTTGAAGTACCCTCGTATTTGAGCCTAATTTTCCTTGCGGGGTTGTTGTTCCAGTTAAACAAGATCACATTTGGGGCTGACCCCGTGGTGCACTTAGGAGAGGGCGGCGCTGGGAGCACAGTGCCGCGGATTCGGATCCTATATAGGAATGGCCGGTGCGCTCACTGGCTCGGGGTTGTTGTTCCAGTTAAACAAGATCACATTTGGGGCCGACCCCGTGGTGCACTTAGGAGAGGGCGGTGCTGGGAGCACAGTGCCGCGGATTCGGATCCTATATAGGAATGGCCGGTGCGCTCACTGGCTGAGCACGGTGCAGGTGACACCACACCAAGGGTTGTGATCCCCTTACCGGTCACGAAAAAGACAAAAATAAAAAAAACAAAAAAACCCAAAAAAACCCCCCAAGATCACATTTGTACAGTGCCCGGCACATAGTAGGTCTGCAATGTTAATTCCCTCTAGGTTAATTTTCTGCGGGCCCATTTTGCTTTCTATTGCCTCAGCCCTCTTGTTTTCTGCCAGCCCCTCCCTGTTCCCTTTTCTTTCCTGGCTCTCACCTGAGACAAATAATCACTAGCTCACCCTGCTGTTGGACCATTTCTGGGATGCTGTTGCTTGGTCAGCATCTCCTTGTCGATCACAGAGGGAAGGTGAGAATTTGGGATTGTTGGAGGTGCCCTAGGTTGCCTTCTGCCAGAACAGATGTCTGTTACTTTGTTCCATGATGGCATCAATAGAAACATTTATAATTTTAAGTTCATATTCCTCATTTAAGTTCACATTCTTGATCAATTCATATAGCCCTACCTTAAGATTTTTCCCTTTGGGGCAAGTTCAAATGGCCCTGTCTCAGTTACTGTGAATACAGAGGGTGGAGAGACAGGCAATTACTGCAGTTGACCTTCAGTGCTGTGGTCACCTCCAAACCACTCGTTGGTTGTCACCTATCATTAGTCTCATTAGGTATTATGGTCTATTTTTGACATAGCAGCCACAGTCATTCTTTAAAACAAGGCAAACGATAAAAAAACACTCTTCTGCTCAGTGCCATCTGGTGGCTTCCCATCTCACATAGATAAACAGTCAGGCCCTTACATCCCATGGCCTGGGAGACCTTATGTGAGGTGGCCTGCCTGCTCTCCAATCTCATCTCCTCATTCTCTTCCTTGTTCACTGTGTTCCAACCCCATGGGCCTCTTTGCTGTTTCCCACCTTGAAGAACCCTCAGGACCTGTTGTTCCTCATGCCGGCAAGTTCATTTCCCCATATAGCCACATCGTTTCTTTGCTCAGATGTCACCTCCTCAGGGAGGTCTTCCTGGACTGCCCTATCTAATTAGCACTAGTGACCACCACTTTCTGTCCTTTAATCAGCTTTATTTTTCTATACACACAAAACTCATTTATTATTTGCTTAAAGCCTGTCTCTTCTTCTATAATGTAGGGTCCCTAGAATGTAGGGACTTTGTTTCCTGGCCCAGAACAGGCACTCAGTAAATGGTGGCTGAATGAAGGAATACATTAATTTAGGAATAGCCCTGAGGTTATTAGATAGTTTGGTAAGAAAAGAGCTGTGAAACCACTTTTGCTTGAAGACATCGAGATGCTATGTCGCTGTAATAAGAACAAGAACAATAGCAATGTAATAGCTTCAATTTATCGAACATTATGATGCCTTGCTCAGTAGGAATCTACAAGTTGTTTGTGATCATTTATAAGCTTATAATCTTATCACTTTGGTCTATGGAAGAAATGTGCAATAGTTTATTATAAGGCTATTATAAAGGAAATGTGCCATTTTTAAACTACTATACTAAGATAGAGCATCATGAAAATTATACTCTCATTGATTGATGTACACAGAATGCGGCATCACAAAAGGCCCTCCTACAATTTTAGTCCTTTCCCTGTTACACTCCCCAACACTCTACCCTGCCCTCCCAACCTCTGGCGAACAAATACAGACAAAGTCTCCGGAAGCATAGGGCTGAGATTCCAAAACTTGAGTACTAGTTCTATATAGGTCTGGTTCAGACCTATGTGGCCTTGAGTGAGTTACTTAAAGTCTTCATGCCTCAGTTTTCTCATCCCTTAAATGGGAATAATAATGGTATACTCTCTTAACAGTCATGGTGGGGGCCAAGTTTCTAATACATAAAACTTGGGGGACACAATTCAAGCTTCAGTGAGTTTTAGGGGGACTTTATTCAGTCCGCTACAATTAATATTCCTTTTTTTGAGCATCAGTTTTTATTTGAATGAAGAAAAATAAATTATTTCATATGGTTACACACATGAGTGTACATACACATGCACACACACACAAGTATGCATATTTGACGCTGGGGAGGATTCACAGAGACCTTCAAACACAAGTAAGAGAATCCAAGGACATATCTCTTGAAATGATCTTGAGTCAACTTTTGTAGGCAAAAGTTGCTCTAAAACAACACTTTGACTACTGTGAAGTTCATAGCCATGAAGGAAATGCCAGTGCAGAGTTCTACAAGAGCCAAGGTGTAATGTGTGTGTGGTTGGAGGTGCGGTGGGGGGCACCAGGACAAGTGGGAGAACAAGAAACAGGTATTGCCCCAACAGAAATAATTTCCTATTTCTTACATATTCTCCCACTCAAAATAAAATATACTTTTCCAAATTACGCATCAGCTGTTTGCAGTGTCTGAGGCAGAATTCCTGGGCTGTGATGTTTTTTTTCCCCCAGCAGGAAACTAGGAAATGAGTCATAAAACATTAATACTGCCTTAAAATAACTTAGGATAGGGTGATCCCAAGATGAACTCGAGTTGAGCACCAGAGGGAAGCTGCACCTCCAGAGGAGAAATTTCATTAAAGAGGACTTGCCCTCTCCCATGGAGAGGTCTGGATCTGACTTGAAGCTGGGAGGGCTGTGTCCTGCTGAGTGGAACTCCCGCCTGCTCCACACATCTGTGGAGTGTTCCTCTCCTCAGAAACAGAAATCACCAAGAAGTAAGGCAGCCTCCCTATTCAAAAAGAGGGATTCTAGCATATCAGCTGGGCTCATTATGAGTTATTTTCAAGTTTCCACGAGCTCCACAAGATTTAGGACTTCACTAGTTTGGACATGTGATAACTCTGGCAGAGCTAGCTGAAATATAGAGTAGTGGTTAAGCGCACAGCTTTAGCAGTCAGACAGACCTGGATTAGAATCCTGGATTAGAATCCTGGCTTTGCCCCTTGTTAGCTGTGACCTTGAACAGTTTATTTATTTGCTCAGACTGCTTTCTCTTCTGTAAAACTGGGACAATAATATCAATTATAATGTAATTTTGAGGATTAAATGAGATAATGAATGCACAACCACGCATGATTAAAACAATAAAGTCATATTCTCTTTCATATTTAAATTACTTTAAGCCCTCATCCTACTAATTATAAGAAGTTCAATTTTCTATTGAATTCCCCTTTCTCAAGTTATTTCTGGGAACACCAGAGAAAATATTTGTAAGTACTACAAGTTAACCCTGCTGGTGGTTATTCCTCTGAACGATTTCTGCTCCTGACATCTTGTGTGTAACCTCGTGCCGTTGTATAGCTGACTCCTCTGGGCTTGACTTAAAATGAAGCCACAGCTGGTTCTTTCTGTGAATCAGCAAAAGATGCCCCTTCCATATAGGGCCATGACTTCAGGAGCAGACTAGCTTTTGAATGAATTTGAAAATGGTATTTTCTTTTTCCAAGTGGACCTAGCCCCATATCAGGATTCATGGTTCATAGAGGGGAGTGCTGGCTGGATTTCAGGCCTCATCCCTCTCCCGCAGCCGGATGCTTTTGAGCAATAAAAAACCAATACAACCATGAGTGACAGCCTTGGGTAGTCCCTGGCTGCGTGTAACATAAAACCCCAAAGCAACATAGGCTTAAACAAAATAGAAGTTTATTTCCTGCTCATGTAAAAGAAGATAGGCCTGCTAGCATTGATCTGACCACTTCATGGTGTTATTAGAGTTCTAGGTTCCTGGTTTTCTGCTCCACCATCCTAAGTATGTAGCTTCCATTGTCAAGGTCATCTAATGGTCCATGATAGCCATAGAGCTCGTGCTGTCTCGTCCAAATTCAAAGTCGTAGGAAGGAAGAAAGAAGGAAGATGACAATGCCCCCTGTGCATATAAGGATGCTCTTTCATAAACCTTGTTGACCAAAAATTGATCATACACCACACCTGTCTGTAAAGGAAACTGAGAAATGTGATCTTTTTAGCTAGACACATGGTTATAGGTGATTCTATTATTGAGGAGGAGGGGAAAATGTGTGTTGAGGGTGGGCAATTGGCAATTTCTCACAAGGCTTTTCTCACTCTCAGTTCTACTTTGCTCTAAGCATAGACCCAGTCAACTCCCTTACCATTACCATTTCCTCCCTGCAACTGAAAACAACTAAGAGTCTGATTTAATAAAATTGAATTGAATGCAAAGTAGGATAAGAAAAGAATACTGCAGAGAGCTGAAGGCAATAGTGCACAGCAGTTAAGCACGTGTACTCTAGAATCAGATTGTCTGGGTCCAAACACTGGCTCTATGGTACTTTCTTAGCTGTGAAGCCTTGGGCAGTTTTTTTCCTAACCTTTCTGTGCTTCTGGTTTCCCAATGTATAACATAATAGGTTTTATGAGTATTACATGAGATAATACACATGCAGCCCATTTAGTGCAGAGTGGATGTATTCCTGCAAATTAGCACTCTAAAGAATGTGAGAAGAGACAGGGTACGACATACTCAGGACATAATTTCTTGTAGATACTGTGGGTAAGAATATTGGTCCATCCTCCCATTCTACAGATATTTACAAAGTCTTTCCTAATGTCAAAAGACCCACCAATACCTAACGACCTGCTGCTGATCCTTACCCTTGTTTGCTTCATTGAATCCTTGAACAGCCAAAAAACTTGCATTTGAAAAGTTAGCATAATTCTCATTCTTTGTGGCAAGTTGAATACTTCATTTGCTTACCTTTGTCAGCCACTATTCATCAAAACTATTTGCCAGAAACAAATGACAGAAAGAGAAGCCACAGAGGAGTAGAGATTACAGAATGCACTCACCTCTTTGAGAGTTTGCAGCATCTGACTCCATTGCTCGTTGGCCACAAGTCAACATGTGGTCTGCCCTGCCAGCTCTCACGAATTTATCCACATGGTAGTATGCAGACTATACGGGCTGGCCATGTGCAAATGCTTACCTTCTTAATTTTTTTTTAATTTTGAGGAAAATATTTTAGAGACAAATAGAAATGTAATGAATCAGGACTGTGGCAGGTAACATTAAACAGATTGGGAGTATATATAAAATCTCACTACTTAACTGAGAGTAAGTCCTCAATAAGTGTTTAGTGAAGAAATAAAAATGATGATATACACTGCTGCCACCAGTGATGACTTTTGGGGTTTATAGGCTCTTATGTCCATTTGAAGGTCTTCGCTTTCTCCCCACAGACTCCCAGGCAGCGGAGGCCCCACTCCTCAAAAGAATCTCTGGATCTCTCCTCAATTCTCACTTCAGACCCCCCCACCTCTTTCAGTCCACAGAAAGTGAGCTTGGTGGGGTCCTCCCCTCTCTCTGGCCAAGGCCATGTGGTTATCTGAGCATGACTGACAGTGGAAACTCTCATGTCCTTCAGGAGAAGCTCTTAACTCACCCAGAGTTTCAGTTTGAACCTCATTGTCCTGACAAGACAATCATAAAGGTTGAGAGTACATTGCCCAAAAAGTAGGTTTTTTCCCAACTTATAAGTAATACCATATGTGGCCTCCAAAATCTGGTATAAATCCATATTTTCAAAAAACATTTCTCTACATTTGCAAGGACATAGTGTAGTTAAAGCTAGCTCTAGTTTATATTATAATAATAAACAAAACACTCAATATCCTGATCTATAACATCATCATTAAGACTTATGGTGACTTCACAGGTTTTTTCTACCAAAAAACCATAGATAGGAACTAGCTTTACATGAGTAATGATATCAACCTCCCACCTTTAAAAAGATGTCCCAGAGGTCTCCATCTAGAGAAACTGAAGACTGTCAACCACTCCCAAGTTATACTTCTCTTGCTTAAAAAGAAAATAAAAATTCTTCTTTCACTGGGGACCAAACTATACATATAAAGATCATGCTAGTGTTTAGCATTTGGTAAGCACTAAAAGAGTAGCTATTATTCCTACTTGCTTCTTTCTAAAAAAGACTTTTCATGGCTTTGAATAAAAGACTTATGTAAAACAAAATTACAGTATTGTAAAATCAGGATCATGTCAAAGAAAAGATCTATGTTAACTACAAAAGACAATACAATATTGTAAGTTTCCCTGCAGCCACGGCAAAGAGAGGAAACATGCAAAGCTTTATAACTCATAGATAAATAAGCACACCTACTCTTCAAGGGAGCAATTTTTTTATGGCGGTGCACTCTAACCGATATTTCCCAATGGAACTTTCCATGGAAGGCACTGAATGACATATTAAGCAGTGTCCTTGAAGTCAGGTTTACAGAATCTATACCAACAGGTTTCATATGGCTATTTCTTGTAAGAACTGAGAAAAGCTAAAGGCAGAAGGTTTTTGTGGAACTTCAGACAATTCTAAGGGGAGCTAAGCTAATGGGGGTATGTGCCTGGGCTGATGCATAGACATCAGAATGCTTCAGAGAGTTGATGGGAGACTTGTGCTTTGGGCTTGCTCCCCCAAATATTCCTTCTCAGACATTTGAGGATAAACTGTCATTTTCAGAGGCCATGGTAAAGACCAGAGGAGTAGTTGATAAAGTTGAGTTTGACCTTTGGAGGTATCTTTAAAAAAATTTCAAACGTCTGCTGAGTGCATTGAATTACACGGATATTTATAACTACCTAAATATGTTTGTCTTTTCAAGTTTCTTTTATTACAAAAATTATATAAATATACAGAAAATTGATTAATAAAGAAAAAAATTACCCATACTTCTATAATCTTAATATGAGTACTATGGTGATTTTAAAATATGTCCATAAATTCTTTGATAATTCTTTCAAAAGCTAATTTCCCTCTCCTTGAGTGAGAGCTGCACTTAGTGACTTGATCCTAATAGAATGGATGGAAGTGAAAACGTGGGACTTCCTAGCCTAGGTCATAGAAAGCACTGTGGTTTCCTCCTTGTTCCAGATCACTTGCTCTGGAGGAGGCCAGCTGCTACTATATAAGGACACTTAAGAAGCTCTCTGTGGGGGACCATGTGGTGAGGAATTGCCAAAATTCCTGCCGAAAGACAACAAGGAACTGAAGCCTCCTGCCACCAGCCATCTGAGAGAGCCTTCTTAGAAGCAGATCCTTTGGCCCCAGTCCAACTTTCACATGACCAGATCCTTAGCCAACAGCTTAACTGAAACCTCAGGAGAAACCCTGAGCCAGAACCACACAGCTAAGCCACCCCCAAATTACCTGCAGAAACTGAGATAATAAGTGCTCGTTTCAAATTGCTAAGTTTCGGGAGTAATTTAATCATGCAGCAACAGGTAACTAATAGAATCACCATTAATCCCCTTTTGGTTTTTTACTTCCATTTTTTCCCGTCTGCTGCAGAGATGTTTTTGCTCTCTAGATCCAATCAAAATATATGTAAACCTGTCTCTTATGTTTTCACTTAGTGGTTGAGAGGCAGCATGGTGGAAGGATTGAGAATGCAAACCGTGGGGTCAGCTTACCTGGATTTGAATCCTGCCTCCTCTCTTTCTGTGTGATTTTGGGCATGTCATTTTCTTTGTGCTTTTCTCCTGTGTAAACTGGGCATGATGCTAGTACATGGGGTTATTGTGAGGATTGAGTTAATATGTAGAGAATGATTAGAAAAGTATCTGTTGCACATTAAGCACTATAGAAGAGTAAGTGATTACCATACACCATAAACTATTGACAATTACTTTTAATGACTACACAATTGTACCTCTAGACATGCACCATATTTTTCTCATCATTTCTATTGTTAGTAATTTAGGTTATTTTGAAAATTTTTTTTGCTATTATAAATAACACAGTGATAAACATAATTGACAAAATACGATTTCATCAGTCTTGATGTGTAGGCATTGAACTAGCTCAAAAATGCTTTTGAAAGTGGAAAAAAAGTACTTTCAAAAATTCTGTAATTAAGATTTCCTGCTACCCAGCCTACACTTGAGTTAATGAATGACTTTGCAGCTCTAAGTGTACTTACATTACGTGTCTCTTTGTGAGTTGTAGTAGCAGGTCAGCAAGTGGTCTGAGTGGGGGCAGCTCCCAAGTGGGGGCTTGGAGACCTCTGGCATTAATTTCAGTTGAGTTTTGCTGCATCAGAACTCACAAGTGTGCCAAGGTCCAGATAGCAGGGCCTGAGGTTCCAGAGACCTGGGAATCAAGACACCTGAGCTTCTGTTTTGGTGCTGCTGTTTGCTAGCTGGCTGACCTTGAGCAAGGGCTCATTTTCCTCACTGTAAATTTATAGGATAATAATTCTCATCTCTTAAAGGATGTAGTGAGGATACAATAAGACAGCTTTTGTCCAGGCACAAAGTAAAAATATAAAAGATAGTTATTATTCTTAGGACTATAAGCTTCCTGGAGGCAGGAAACAGTGACTTTTTCTTTTCTAGTGAATGAATTTCATCGCAGCTTTGATTATGGTTGAATTACGTAGGAGTCCATGTATCTCCAGCATCTAGCACATAGTGGGCATTCAGCAAATGTCAACTGAATGAGAAAACTAATTACTTTTACCCTGAACAGTGACTCGTATGACCTCTGGCAGGTGGTTTGCTGCCTGAATCCCTCAGCTATACCTCATGCTACTGCTGCTCTTCCATCAACAGGAAGACAGGAATTGTTCGGGGGACAGCTGGTTCACAGCCAGAGCCAGCACCAGCACTGATGTCTGCCACTGCTGTGGGAGAGGTCCTGGACTTCCCTCGATGCTGTCCCTCTGGGATGACTGAGAAGCAGGAGAAAATCAAAGAAAAGCGTTCACTTGTCTCAGCGTTTCCTCATCTGTTCCTGGTCATCACGCTTGCTTCCCCCACCCCCCGCCCCCAACCCTCATCTTCTCTCTTCTATCCAAAAAGATACACATGAACCTCCCAAGTCTCACTTTAGGGTTGGGTTCCAAAGTCTTCTCTTCTCTGAAATTCACTGCACACTTGCCACTTGGCAGAGCCTGCAAACAGCTCAGGAGGTGTTTTTATAGTCAGCATTAAAAAGAAAAACAAAACAAAACATGGCCACCCGGCTAATAAAGTGTTGAACTGTTGGCAAAGGCAAATGTCTGGGGAGATTGTCTGAAAAGCTTCATTATGCTGCAAGAATATGTAGGATTTCAGCAGCTCCCGACTGGCTGTCAACTTCACTGTGTGGCTTTTTGAAGTTGTCCCCCCCTCCCTAACAGTCCTCAAACACAAAAACATTCAGGTCAGTTGTTTAGTACCTGAGTCTTTCTAAGTAATTAGCAGGTAGAATTACCAGGTAGCAGGAAGTGTTTGCTTGTAATCCGTCAATAGGAGCGATAGTGAGGGTAATTGTCATTTTGAGTGGCCTTGTAACCACGTCTAATTTGAAGTGTCAGTAGAGAGTTTATTTCTGTCTTTTGTACCCACTGCCAGGTTGTGAGTTTTTCCTTTCGAAATTCAGGCTCAGAGTAAGACGGATATTTGGAACACATAAATTTCAAGGAAAAATGTTCCCCAACCCCAAATATGTAAAAGCATTTAGGTTTAGGCCTCATTCCTAGAAATTCAGGCTCAAGGAAAAATGTTCCCCAACCCCAAATATGTAAAAGCATTTAGGTTTAGGCCTCATTCCTCTATCCACATGACTTAGTTTATGTCAACTTATGTATTGAAGGCAGATATACAGTATCAATAAATGCAGGATGGATGTGAAGTCTTTTATTTAACAGCAAAGTTACACTTTGCCAGCTGGACTGGGGGTGGGGGTGGAGGGCAAAGATGAGGGTCTTTTAAGGCTCCCTAACACTTGCCTAGTAATGTCAGTGGCTGCTACCACAGCTAAGCTTCTTGCTTTTAATTCATATCCTTTCTCTCTTAATGCTTCACTGAACTGTTTTCAAGATAGGTAGATTTGCCAAAACTGCAAAGCCTATATTGCAGGTAGAACATGCCTAGATATACAGAGCAATGGCTCAGGAACACATTTTTCCATCAGCAGCATCTGGGTCTTGGCTGACAAAGTTTTGTGACTGCTCTTGGGACCAGTCTTGGGTCAAGCCTCTGTGAGCTCCCACTGATTGCCTCTTTCTCATAGATAGCTGCCCTCTTTGAAGTCCTCTTGATTGGAGAAAATCATTCCTTGTTTTATATTTAAAGAGAAGATCCCATTTTCTTTCTTTCATTATTTCTCTTCTTTTTTTGTTTCTGACTCACATATAGAACCAAGATGTTGGGTTCCAGAAGCCCATATGCTAATTCACAGATGGCTTGTAGGAATGACGTTTTTACCTTGCCATTTGAATCATTTAGGTAATGTGCTTTATTTTCTAATACAGAATAAAAAACATTCTAAATAGACATCAGTGTCATATGGTACCTAATGATTTCTTCAGGTACTACAATCAATGTAGTTTGGAAATGGTAGAGAGTGAGACGCAAATATTACTATGAGGTTTTTCTTGGACTGGATTTCTTGAACAATGTCATTTAAAGTTGAATTCTAAAATGCTGTGGATACAACAGCTGGTATTCAGCATTTGTTTTGAATTTATATCTTATCAGGATAAATAGATTCTCTTCAGAGGCAAAAGAAAAACTAGGATGGAAAAAAAGAACAATGTACTTATGACCAATACAGTTTGGTAATATATTTTAACTTTAATATTAATTAGTATTTTATTGGGGAGGATAAAGAGGAGCGTGCAGAGAAATGTGCTTTCATGGGCCATTGCCATAGGCATTCATATCTATTTGGCTTTACTAGGTCATCACACAAAGGCAGAACCAAACTTGAGAAAGAAAACACACTGGAAACTTATCTCTATAACATTCAGGTGGCTAAAAATCTAATTTCCCTCACCCTTTCTGTTTAACAGCAAATACACAGGTGATCCTTTTAACTTTTGGTTTAAAGAACAGAAAATGTGATACAAGCCTATCCATGCCATAACAAGCGTCATTGCATAAGTCCCACTCTGATGGGGATTTTGACAAATTCTGTGGCAACCTGACAGATGTGTCATAATGTTTAATCCCTTTAAATACCCAAAGCTCGTGGAAAGTGGATGTTTTAAAAGAGCAGATTGGAAAACATGCTGTTCTTGTATTGAGCTTTTTCCTTCAGTGTCTGTACTGGCCCCCAAATCCCTTCCTTCTGCAAAGTACTAGAGGATAGGCAAGATGGAAATGTAGGCATTGAAATAGTAATAGGGAAACGGGAGCTAGATGGTATTTCCCTGCAGCCAAAACAATAAAAATAGAAAGAGGTGCGCCTAAGTGAGCTTGCTTTTCCCCAACTAAAACCCGAAAGCTCTTCATTTAATAAGACTACTTTAGCTGAACCACTGTGTGGCAATATGCGTGAGTACCTGCGTTAAAGAAACACACGCCGAATGGAAGTCAGGGAGGGCAAGACAATAAAAGTGGGGATATTCTCATGATGAAAGATATAAAGAGTTGACCCCCCACCTCCAAAGATTTTCCCCAACCTGCTTGGTGTTTTTGAGCTCTGGTCCACATTTCTGTATAGTATAAATCCATGCTCAGAGTGCAGCATGGTGCCAGATTTGGTGGAGGCCAGGAGGTGCTTTCATGGAGCGCAGTGACACCCTTGGAATCGCACGCAGTTGTGAGGTCTGCTTCTCAGACGTTTGGAAAACTGCCATGAGGAAGGGAGAGAGGAAATTGGGCCAGTTTGCATTCTGTTACAGACCAGCCTTTTGGATGACAGAATTCTTTCCAATCAAAATGCCATGGATTACTCCCTGCTGTGAGCTAATAGGGTGCTAATTAGCATATTTCATTTATTTACTTAACTGGGATAGAAACCATTGGGCACGTGGCCCACTTAGAGTGGTTTCCTGGGGAAGCCATGAACTGCTCGAAGCATTACCTCTGTGTGTTAAGGAAACCAGTTCACAGAAGCACAATACCAGCATCCCTCCCCCCCAACCCCTCCTTCACGCCTCCCTCCTTTAGACATATGCACAGAGCACAGGCAAGGGCCTGAGTCTAATCTGTTCTCACTTCAATAAGAATCTGAAATGAGAAATGAAATTGCATGGCCATTTCTAATCGTTCATCGCAATCGATGCTCTTTGGCAACTGCATGGGCTGCTTCTGACGTGCTGCTTCACCTGCAGTGATGACTCTGGGGCATTGGTGGAAGCAAAGGCTGCTCCTGATCTCTTCTTCACTCCTTTTCAGACCTGCAGCCAAACTCACATGGCGAGGGAAGATGCTTGCTGGGTCCCAGGGCCCTGTCTAGACTGTTACTTGGGGAATCTTAAAAAAACACCTGTTTGCCATAGTTTCTTCCTTAAACTTAGGGAAGAACTCACTTTATAATTCTCACACTGCATGCACTGAAGTACTTTCACATTTTTTGGAGTTCCATGTCAGTTCATCTCTCTAATGGCATATTTTCAGTTTTTTTCAGGGACAAATCATTAAAATAGTGTAATGAAAACAAAGCAGCCAAAACCCACTAAGCAAAGAGGAATGGATCCTTTTCTCAAACTGCTTCCTGTGGTGCGGAAGTCCACGTGCCAAGCAGTGACACCAAAGGCTGAAAAACAGGCAGTCAGTGCTCTACAAAGCCCTCTGCCCGAGTTGGCAAAGACAACACAACAATAAGGCAACTGCACACAGAAGGCGTGTTCTCGACGACTTGGTAGAAATAAACCCGGAAAGACTCTTGTGGTGTTTTTCATAATCTTTAGTTACTGAAGTCTCAGTTAATGGCACCATGATCTGCCCAATATTATGGTGTTTTTCATAATCTTTAGTTACTGAAGTCTCAGTTAATGGCACCATGATCTGCCCAATTGTCCAAGCCTAAAATTCTGGGAGTCATCATGAATGCTTCCTCTTACCCTAGTCAGGCACTGAGACTTGCCATTTTTACTTCCTGATGCTTCTCAGCCATGCTTTCTCCTCTGCTTTTCCCTTGTCACTGACTCCTTCAGGCTAAGTCACCTGCTGCTTGGTCCCTTGCTATTCAAAATGTGCTCTCCTTGGACTAGAGCATCTGCCTCACCCGGGAGTTTGTTACAAATTAAGAACTTCAGACTCCTCCACCGTCAGGACAAGTCAGACTTTGCATTTTAACAAGGCCCCCAGGTGATCTGTCTGCAAGTACCAACTTGAGCGCTGAGCTAGGCTGCTACAGGCTGTCATCTCGGATGCTTCCGCCGTCTATTTCTTCTTTACCAACATCCTCCACTTGCCTTTCTTTATGGTACACAGATCTGATTATGTCATACTTCTGCTTAAAAATTTCCATGGTGCTTCATAATCTACAGAATAAAATTGTGTAACAGATTTTCAGTCTACACAATCAGGTGGCCCCAAGATTTAACTTTATTTTTCTGTACAGAACATAGCTTCTATGACAGTTTTTCTGTACTGTCTGATGTTGGAAGAATTTTTTAGTCAGTGTTAGACGACTCTAGCCTCTTCATGTTATCTCAGTAAGGTCACATGTAAACTTAGCTGATTTGCCTTTCTTCACTTTTTACCTCATAGTGACATCGAAATTCCTAGGGACATAACATTGTTTTATGGCGTCATCTGAGGTTAAGAGGCCACTCGTTGGTGTCTGCCCATGTTGGAGCAAGTCTTTGGGCGTGGTTATCGTTCCAAGCTGGCATTCACCGAGTGGCCAGATCCCCATGTTTCCGTAAGGTCCCTGATTTTACCATCTTTGCTGCTTTCTCTTGTGGTACTTCTTTGTGACAACCAGGGAGTTGCCTTTGGGCCAGCTGACTCTCTCTTTTTTTTTAGTTAATTTATGAACCCATATTGAAGGATATAGAAAGATTTGACTGCTTTTTTTAGCTGAGAGAGATGCAGTACATGGGCTGCTCAGATGCTCTGAAAACCAGACACCCCCACAGCTCTTATCCTCCAGCATTTGTGCCTGGGCACCTGAGGTTTTCAGTCTACTTTTCAGCTCCTTCTTCATCTCACTTCTCCTGCCACTCCAAAGTTTGCACTGTGCCTTATTGAATGAAATACAGATTTTTCTATATCTTTAGTCTTTTCATAGAACACCACCTTCACCTTTCACTTAAACTGTGTACAGGTTCACAATAAATAAATAAATGAATAATAGTAATACTCTACCATGTACTTATAAAATAACCTTGAGGCCTTCTGACTCTGGGCCTACCAATATTTACAGCAATATACCATATAGTAAACATTTCTTTCTTCCACTCAACTCACATGATTTTTATGCAGATTACTTAGAGTGTTTGCATCCACATTTTAAAATGCTTACGAGAATGATACTCTCTACCAGGTAATTGTGATGGTGCTTTGAGCCCCCTGGTAGAGAGAAAAAGTGTAGCTAGCATTTGCATTTCTTAGTTTCTCATATTTATTTCACCCATTAGATATCAGGCAACCTGTCAGGCAGGGACTCTTTTCTTACCTTCTTGATATCTTTGTAGTAATTAGTATAATATCAGATATACAGTTAGTACCTAATAAATGCATATCTTATTAACAAATACACAGAATTCTATTCCTGTATTTGCTGAAGCATGTGAAAGGCCCTCTATCTCTGTGAAGTTTATGGTATAACTTGTTGCTTTATTCAAAAGTGTCTTAATTTTAATATCACAAGCTGTTTCTTAATTTGAACCACTGGCACTTGGCTTCAGAGTTCCAGCTGTATCTTGTCAGAGGGCAACATCAAGTGTTCTTGTTGAAGCAATATCCTTCTGAATTAAATAGCACATATTCAGTAACAATTTATTACTCTCTCATTCAGGAATTTATTGGTTCAATTGTTAATAAATAACTTAATCAATCAATGAATTTACTTATTCCCTCACTGATTTATTTAAACCCTTCCCAGAGTGCTCCTTTTGGAAATCTTACCTTATTTCTCAAGTTCCTATTTGAAGTTTCTATCTCCAAGGAGCCTAAAAACTTTTTCTAAAAGCTTTTCGGTTGATCCCAAATTGATGTGATGCCCTCTTTTAAAAAACTTACCAGCAATCCCACTCCTGGGGATATATCCAGAGGACTGGAAATCATTAGGTGTAAGGGATACCTGCACTCCCATGTTTATTGCAGCTGTATTTACAATAGCCAGGCGATGGAACCAACCTTAATGTCTATCAATGGATGACTGGATAAGGAAATTGTGGTATATATTCACAATGGAATATCACTCAGCCACAAAAAAGGATAAAATTCTACCATTTGCAACAACATGGATGAGTCTGGAGAAAATTATCCTAAGTGAAACAACCCAGGTACAGAAAGAGAAATACTGCATGTTGTCACTCATAACTGGGAGCTGAATCCATAAATAAACAAATGAACAATAAAGAGAGACAGAGAGAAAGAAAGAAAGAAACAACAATCACAGTAATATGTTGAACTTTCAGAAAACTAGAGGTAGAAAAGGGGAAGGGAGGCGGAGAGAGGGGGACTAATGAGAAATTGGTCAACAGACACAAAGAATGATTGTGTATTGTAATGATGAATAAGCTAACTATCCTGATCTAACCACCACACATTCTACACAATTATTGAAAATCAATGTTGTACCCCACACAATTTTATATTTAAAAAAAAATATTAGTGAACAAAAAATAAATAAATAAACTTCGTTCTAAGTGGGAAAAAAAAAATAACTTACCAAAAATAACTTACCATGTTCTACCTTTTATAGAATTTTCCTATGTTCCTGATCAGACCTGAAGTTCTTTTTAGAGCAGTAATATTATTGTCCTTCTTTTTGTGGCCTACAAATTGCTGTAAAATGTCCCATAACTATTTGAGTTTGGTTAACTGAAATAACAGGGCATTCTAATTTTATTTCTGAACATGAGATAGTATTTCTTGCTGAAAATATTATGGGAACTATCAATTAAAATTTTAACATTATAGCCTACTTCTCCTCCTAGGAATTTATCCTGATAACTGACTCTCCAGAAACATCAGTGAGTATGTTATTTGCAAAAAACTTATAGGAAGAAGGGAAAGAAAAGTCTCTGATTTGTTTGTTTGTTTATTTGTTCTTAGTGCCAGACTGATCTGGGCTCAAAGTGATGAAGAGAGTTCATGATTCACTCATAGTTGTTGTTCACATACTAATACAATTATTTACACATTTTCATTGCCAGTGCCTTAAATCATAAATGTGTCCACGTCTAATATCTATTCTGTTCCTCTGAGGATCCACCTGCTTTCCACTGGAAAAATAGCCATGGATCTGATGAACTGGAAAGCAGTAGGCTGACTGAAGCTTCAAATGAAGAAAATGTTCCTTGAAGAGAAAGCTACCTTTCTTTTTTTTTTTTTGTCTTTTGTCTTTTTCCGTGTCCGGCAACGGATCGAAACCCTCAGTGTTGCCCCCGTACCGGACCAGGGACCGGCAACGGGATTGCAACCCTCGGTGTTGCTCCCGCGCCTCGCTCAGCCAGTGAGCGGGAACCGGTCTGTATGTGGGATCTGAACCCTCAGGCGGGAGCGCCGCCGCGCTTCCCAAGCGGCACACTTATCCAGTGTGCCACCGGGCCAGCCCCAAAAGCTACCTTTCTAACTGGACACCATCAGTTATGAAATACAAATCTCTGGGGAATATACTTAAAACTAGATTGGGACTACATTTTGAATGTTAGGGAACACACTGAATCACAGTTGTACTACTTTCCATATATTATAGAAACAAGATAGAACATGTTTAGGGCAAGTAAGGGGCAAAATAGTGTCATTGTTAATGGTACTAAGTTAGCTCACAGATACAAATGGGTTGGGGTTTCCCTGGTTTACTTAGAGTAAGACCCGATAAAAAATGATGTGAAAGTACGAGTCAAATTTTGAGATCTATCTCTCCAGCTGCACTGTTTCCAATAGGCCAAGTATTATAGCTGGTCATGAAATCTCCATGAAGCTAGTACTTCCTTCCCTTAGTACCCCAGTTCTGTGGGTATGAGAGGGATGTTTGGGGTGGGGGTGGAGTGGAGAAATTGTACGTGGATACATTGCCAACCAAAAGCATTGATGAAAAACTGCATATATCCCTTTTCAGCTTCTTTCTGGGGAAACCTCTGATCCAGGAACTTCTTTTAAATGATGATTTTATTCCTCAGCTTACCCAAGGGTTTCCTAGAGGCCATTCTGAGGACATGTTTTTTCCTACTGTATGTAATGTAAGAGGCAAGGAAGAGGATCGTATGGCTTTAAGCTCCAGTTGCTGTTAAAGGCAGTGTTGTGGTTTGAGAAGTGCAATGAATGACATGGCCCAGGTTTGCTGTCTGCAGGAGTTTAGAAGTAAAGTTATTCTTAAAAGGTCCAGTTGTTAAAAATTGGTTAATGGTTAGTCTGAGGATTGTGAGCAGTGTACCGGTAAATCAAAACTTGGGGAATATTAAATAGTTCTCTGTAAAGTTGGAGACCTTTTAGTAGCTGCAGTTGAATATTCTTAGCATGACAGTCTGTAGAAGCAGAAAACCTCTTCATTAAACAAGAGTGGAGGTGGCAGTTGGTGGAATGAAGAAGATGAAGTCCCTCTCATATTCTGATTTCCAAAGTAGAGCTTTTATCTACTCTTTTGGGGTACCTTATACTTTTGAGTGGAAAAGAAAAAGTGCTAAAAAATGATGACCTCCCCATCTCTCCTGGGATTGCAGGATGCTCTTATTTGCTACAATCTAATAGCCTGCAATGGGATAAGCAAAGAGGCAACGTGAGATTTGCAGGGGTCAGATTTTCAGGAAAATACCAACTTGATTGGAAACAGAGATTCTCCAGGCCCACTTCATCATATTGGGGAATGCATGAAATTTAGGGTAAAGGAAAAAAAGGTCTTCCCCTAGGATGCAGCAGTGGATTATGGGCCAAACCAGCAAACATAAAATTATTGGAGGAAAATGTACAAAACAGTGGAGAGTAAGCAGGTGGAAGACAGTGACCTGCGAATCCTGGAGTGACTGGATGTTTTTGGTTGCCCTGAGGTCACTTACCCTAGAGCTGATGATACCTTGGGCATAACTCTCTCCCCAGCCTTTTTGGTGGAGAGATTATGTTCTGGAGCTCTACCCCGGAGTTTTCAAATACACATATCTTAGAGTTAACCTACAGGTGGTGGCATCAGGTGGTTGATGAAGGCCCTGGCCCAGGGGCTACCAGCTAGACATAGTATGTTAGCATATCATCAGTTAGGCCATGTCTCCTTGGTTTGAGCGACCATACAAGGTGGTGTTCAGTGAGAGCAGTTAACTTGAAAGGTCACCTTTTACTCATCACTGGATAGAGATGTGGTTGTAGGTGTCCTGGGGATCTCATTTTGTAGAGTCCGTATTGTCCTCTTAGAGCTGCTGGATCATTAGGAGCTGGTGATGTTCTCAGACAGGTAATGTTCACATTGATAACTGTGGTTGTCCCAGCAGAAGCAGAACTGCCATTTTTTAGAAAACATACTGGGATATCTATAGGGTAAATGGAAAGCTTGGTGACCTCTTACTGTGAGTTGGTTTCTCATATACCCCTTGGCTTGGGTTTGAAGAAAGACAAGGACATAAAATTCAGATTTTGTATTATTTGTATAATCATATTCACAATATGGGGCCAACTCTTCAGGTTTCTTGCTGAACAGACCTACCCAAGAGTTGACATTGGGGTAAGGAGAGTTCAGGACTCATCTGGAGAGGTAGACAATGCTGGCAGCAAAGATCTGAGATCAAGACGCAGCCTGGACTTTCCAGAATATGGATCATGGGACTCTGACTAATAAAGGCCTGGAAACAAAGGGAAATATGGGCAGCAGGTAATGGAAAGCACCAGTTTCTTGCCATGCCCAGCTTGATGACAATAGTTTCCTGGGTTACTGATATCTCAGGAAAGGAGAAAGGGGCTTGGGATAGGGGAGGAAGTTGGTTAAATGGCCTAGAATTTGGTCTTTATAGTTACCTTTAGCTCTCGAGACTATGACTACTCATCTCTGATGCAGGGCCAGTTGGCTGACCACTCTGAGCAACATAATTTCCCCTCTTGTGGTTAAGGACAGGAGCCAGGGGCTGGAGCTTGTGGCAGGGGCTGGAGCCAGCATCTTTCTATTAGGGTGAATGGCACTTCCCTGGAGAGGTCATTTATGAATGATGGTGGCCTTCCCATTGCATTAAAGGAACAACTACTAATCTGGATGCACATCTCCTCATCCTTAGGCATCAGTAGTGGGTGAATATGAGCTGCACAGGTTTTTCTCTCTTTAGGTCATGGTGGGATCAGGTTTTGGGAGCCTGACCTACCAGCTCATAAAGGTCTTGGGATCAGAGCTTGGGCTGTCTATATTTTTTGTTTCCAGACTATGGGGCAAGTGAAGGAAAGTACCCCAAAGAGGGGTGGGCAACACTCCCATTGGTCCTGCCAGTGTATAATTGACTGTCTCTTCCCAGGAAGATCAAAGATATACTGCTTGGTAATGCCACACGTCAGTGGTCTCTGTGGCCAGAGAAAAGGCCTCATTCTGTTCTCTGTCTCATGAAAAGGCCAGCACCCAGTGCTTGCTAAACACACACACACACACACGCACACGCACACGCACACACACACGCACGCACTGCATACTGTGTGTCAGGAACTTAGTGTCAAGATGGCTAAAAAGTTAAGGGCATTTATTTGCTCAAGTAAGTTAAAAGTGCATAAATAGAATGTACTTTAAACAAGGTGGTATACAATGGATCAACCATTTCACTACCCACCTGTTTTGTTTTGTTTTTCTCCCTAACTTCCAGTGTTGGCTTTAGCCCAAAGCTGGCAGGCTTAGAATGGCTTTGAACAGCTCCTGGGGCAATATGCTTTTTCATTCACATCCAGCAGGAAATGAAAATATCTCTCCTTTCCCGAAAGCTCTAGACACCATCTCCTATTGTCTCATTGACCCAAACTGGATCACGTGCCTATTATTGAACGAATCACTATAGCCTGGGGAATGAATTTCACTGATAGGGTTCAGTTAATCAGGGCCCTTTATAGGTATTTAAACCTCTAATTATTTTTGATGTTTTAATAAAATACATAGTGGTACTTAAACATAATTATCACTTTTAGAGTAGCAGAATTATTCTGACATAGAATATGAAAGAAATCTATTTTGGTAGATCAAGTTAGCTGAAACCACATTCCTTGGAATTTGGAAAAATACCTTATCTTCAGATAGATGCCCATTCTGCCCTTTGTGATTTATATGAAATCCTGCTTTGATGCAGGAGGATGGAGGAGATAAATGTTCAGATCCTTTTGTCTCTGCAATAGTAGGAAAATGCACAGGAAATATTCTACATTCTTCCTACCACAAAACAAATAATAAAGCCACACGCAAAAAATAACTTTTCTCTTGTTAGATTACTTGATGATATAGTCTAAGAGTGTAGACAAAGAAGGGGACAGGCAATGTGGAGGGAACTGGTCTCTGATTCATGCTCTGCCACTTACAAGCTTTATTACCTTGGTCATTTCATCTGTCTAAGTCTGTCTCCTTACCTGTAAAATGTAGATTATAATATTTACTCTCTGTCTTATCAAGTTGCTATGAGAATCAAATAAGACAATACATCTGAAAGTGATCTCTAAACTGTAAAGTGCGGGCCGGCCTGGTGGCGCACTGGATAAGTGTGCCGCTTGGGAAGCGCGGCGGCGCTCCCACCTGAGGGTTCGGATCCCACATACAGACCGGTTCCCGCTCACTGGCTGAGCGAGGCGCGGGAGCAACACCGAGGGTTGCAATCCCGTTGCCGGTCCCCGGTCCAGTACGGGGGCAACACTGAGGGTTGCGATCCGTTGCCGGACACGGAAAAAGACAAAAGACAAAAAAAAATAAATAAATAAAATAAACTGTAAAGTGCTTTCTTAATGTAGGTATTATTATTATTATTATTATCATCATTTGACTGCTAAGTTTGCCACAAATAAATTTATGGCCAAGTTATTTAACATCTCTTACTCTCATTTTCTGTACTTGTAAAATGAGAAATGAGGCCAGATGGTCTCTAACTGTAAAGTGCTTTCTTAATGTAGGTATTATTATTATTATTATTATCACCATTTGACTGCTAAGTTTGCCACAAATAAATTTATGGCCAAGTTATTTAACATCTCTTACTCTCATTTTCTGTACTTGTAAAATGAGAAATGAGGCCAGATGGTCTCTAATATCTCTTCTAGCTCAGGTTTGGGATCTTTTAATTATATATATATATATATATATATATATATATTGGTGACTATTGATGAATGCTTGCACACTGGACAGAGAGTTAGGGTGCATGGCTTCACAATGGCCAGCTTTGGCCAATAATGCTGAGGGCCAACTACAGTTACATCCTTGATGCAGTTCCTTGGAATTTTAATGGTGGTGATTACAACGAATGTAGAGTATTTGTTCGGTTCTCTGAGTTGGTTTATTCTTTACATGCAGACTTAAGTGTATATTAGATTTCAGGTTGTGGACATACTTATTGAGGAAGAATGTACACAACTCAGAGAAATGATGTGCTAGCTAAGGACATCCAATTTACTGAACAATTTCAGAAGCAGAACCCACATATCTTGATGTTCATGGAACAGGATTTTCAGTTATTATATTTTTAGTCTTAAAGGAATAACCAAATAGGTGAGAAAATGGCCTCCAAAGCTAATGAGGAAGGGTTGCCTTTGATGTTGGGAGGTTTTGAATTATCTAGATGGATAGGAAAAATGAAAGGAAATTTCGGAGAATTAGGACCTTGAAAAAGTGAACTATTGAGTTTGTGAACTGAAGGAATGCTATTTAGGAATCTTCCCTATGTGTTCATTCTAGACAAGGTTTTATCTGTTAATATTTTCAGACAATAAATATGAATAGAGGTGGGGATGATTATGATGATAACTGCATTGCAACAACAACACATTCATTACATGCTTACTCTGTGCTGAGCCCTAGTCTGAGTGCCTTACATGTATTCTCATTTGATCCTAACTATAATTTTATGTCATGGGTACTATTATTATTTTCACTTTGCAGTTGAAGAAACAGGCACAGAAAGATTAATTAACTTACTCGAGACCACATGGTAAGTAAGAGGCAGACCTGGGATTCAAACCCATGTGATAGTGAAACTGCGTTTACCCAGTTGGATATGTTCATAACACCACCACCAACAAGAACAGTTAACCTTACTGATGTTTTTGTTATTCTAGGCATGCCATCTGTTAACTTGATTCTCATAACAACCCTATGCAGTAGATACTGTCATAATTACCATTTTATGGATGTGAAAACTAAAGACCAGAGGGCTAGCTTCAGAGTTTGTGCTCTTAGCTACTACACTACAAAACAATAAAAAAAAACAGTAATGGAAAACACCTTAGAAATAATAGCAGCAAGTACTTGAGAGATTTTTACAGGTCAGCTGCAAAAGGTTTTGTGCACATTATTTTTAATGTAATTATACTGGGCACAAATAGTTTTATCCCCATTTTACAAAGGATAAAACTCAGACTTAGAAAATTAAGAAACTTGCGCAAAATCTCAAAAATAATTATGATAGAACTCAGTACTCAGACTTTGGAGGCTGACTCCAAAGCCCATGTTCCTAACTGTAATACTTTTTAGAACCATGCTCAGTTGAATTTGGGACATGATATTATGAAATGTTAGCTCTTTATGATCATAACATTTGTTCATTCATTCTTTCATTCAACAAATGTTTATTAAGTGCCTGCGTGCTGCATACCAGGTGATATGTTTCCATGGTTTCTGGGTGGGTTGTGAAATGGTGTACAATATTTCCTCAACTACAGAAAGCCTCTAGAAGGATAAATAAATAGTGGCAAAGATGTTTAAACAAATGCAAAAAATAAAGATTATTCTAGGCTTAATCTCAGAAAATATTCAAATTAACTAATTCCATTTTAAAATAAACCAAGTTAACAAGCAGCAGCAAAAAAGCTACAAAAATATGTATAAAAAGTGATCAAGATAACTTAATTAATGCCAAATTTTTTCATAAAGAACCCCCACCATTGCAATAGCTAAATCAATGAAAATCAAATGAGATTACCTAGTGCAGTGTTTTGAATGTATGTTGAACAGGTTCTCCCATTATTTTACTGGCAAAGTGAGTGCTAATTGGATAAGGCCCAGGTCTTTGGGATGGAACACTTGCTGGGAGCTTAGAGTGACAACAGTTATAAAGCCAGTCACTTTATGGCTAGGAGAGTCACAGGGCATCTTAGACCAGGAGCCTTTGTGTGATTAAGCTTATTCTTCTGCTGTTGGGTCACCACGTATTTCCTTCTGATTTTTTCTACCTGCTTGAATGCACTGGACTTTTCATTTCAGGGAAATTAATTTCTTGGCAGATGTTTACATTTATCCTGTAGAAATAGGTCAAGTTGTTTCTGTGGTTGTTTTTTCTTCTGAGATTTAAGAACAAAATACATACTAATTGTACATTAGTTGTGAATATACAGTTTTGTTAAAACTTCCGTAATTAACCAATGTTGGCAAAAATGGGACTACCTCGCTAAAGATGGGTGTATCTCGATAGCTTCCTCTCAATTTTAATTTGTGGCCTTTTACAGTACCACATAGTACCTTCTAAGTATTAGATTTTTTTTCCTTTTTGTCTTTTTTACTGACCAGTAACGGGATCGCAACCCTCGGTGTTGCGCCCGCACCGCGCTCAGCCAGTGAGCGGGAACCGGTCTCCACATGGGATCCAAACCCTCAGCGGGAGCGCCGCCACGCTCCCAAGCGGCGCACTCTCCAGTGCGCCACCGGGCCGGCCCTAAGTAGTAGATTTTTATTTATTTATTTATTTATTTATTTATTTATTTTGTCTTTTGTCTTTTTCCGTGTCTGGCAACGGATCGCAACCCTCAGTGTTGCCCCCGTACCGGACCGGGGACCGGCAACGGTATTGCAACCCTCGGTGTTGCGCCCGCACCGCGCTCAGCCAGTGAGCGGGAACCGGTCTCCACATGGGATCCAAACCCTCATCGGGAGCGCCGCCACGCTCCCAAGCGGCGCACTCTCCAGTGCGCCACCGGGCCGGCCCTAAGTAGTAGATTTTTATTTATTTATTTATTTATTTATTTATTTATTTTGTCTTTTGTCTTTTTCCGTGTCTGGCAACGGATCGCAACCCTCAGTGTTGCCCCCGTACTGGACCGGGGACCGGCAACGGTATTGCAACCCTCGGTGTTGCGCCCGCACCGCGCTCAGCCAGTGAGCGGGAACCGGTCTCCACATGGGATCCAAACCCTCAGCGGGAGCGCCGCCACGCCCCCAAGCGGCGCACTCTCCAGTGCGCCACCGGGCCGGCCCTAAGTAGTAGATTTTTATTTATTTATTTATTTATTTATTTATTTATTTTGTCTTTTGTCTTTTTCCGTGTCTGGCAACGGATCGCAACCCTCAGTGTTGCCCC